>NC_092151.1:92500019-92617519 GCF_045791955.1 Oncorhynchus clarkii lewisi | reverse complement strand
AGAATACAGTAGAATAGAGAACAGTAGAATAGAGTGGAATACAAATTAAATGAGTAAAACTGTATGTAAATGTTATTAAAGTCACTAGTGTTCCATTATTAAAGTGGCCAGGGATTCAATGATTATTTACATAGGGCAGAAGTGTTTGCTAGGGATGGGGGGGTGTGACACCAATAAGGCCACAGAGGACTGGAATTGCCCAGGCCTGCCCTAGACCTACTTTGCATACCGCCCCAATAGATCCACAGACGATCCAATCGCCATCGCACTGCACACTACCCTAACCCATCTGGACAAGAGGAATACCTATGTAAGAATACTGTTCGTTGACTATAGCTCAATATTCAACACCATATAGTACCCTCCAAGCTCATCATGCCACTTAATATAATGTTTTTCATACCCTGCATACCCTACATTACTCATCTCATATGTATATACTGCACTGTATACCATCTACTGCAGCTTGCCATCTTTATGTAATACATGTATCACTAGCCACTTTAAACTATGCCACTTTTATGTTTACATACCCTACATTACTCATCTCATATGTATATACTGTACTCGATACCATCTACTGCATCTTGCCTATACCGCTCTGTACCATCACTCATTCATTTATGTTTATGTACATATACTTCATCCCTTTACACTTGTGTGTATAAGGTAGTTGTTGTGGAATTGTTAGGTTAGATTACTCGTTGGTTATTAATGCATTGTCGGAACTAGAAGCACAAGCATTTTGCTACACTCGCATTAACATCTGCTTACCATGTGTATGTGACAAATAAAATTGGATTTGATTTGATTTGATAAGCTCGAGGCCCTGGGTCTGAACCCTGCCCTATGCAAATGTGTCCTGTACTTTCTGACGGGCCACCCCCAGGTTGTGAAGGTAGGAAACCTCCACCTCACTGATCCTCAACACTGGGGCCCCACAAGGATGCGTGCTCAGCCCTCTCCTGTACTCCCTGTTCACCCATGACTGCATGGCCAGGCACGCCTCCAACTCAATCATCAAGTTTGCAGACGACACAACATTAGTGTTGCCTGATTACCAACAATGACGAGACAGCCTACAGAGAGGAGGTGAGGACCTTGGGAAAGTGGTGCCAGGAAAATAACCTCTCACCTAAAGTTAACAAAAACCAAGGAGCTGATCGTGGACTTTAGAAAACAGCAGAGGGTGCACCCCCGCATCCACATCGACGGGACCGCAGTGGAGAAGGTGGAAAGCTTCAAGTTCCTCGGCGTACATATCACTGACAAACTGAAATGGTCCACCCCCAGAAACAGTGTGGTGAAGAAGGTGCAAACAGCGCCTCTTCAACCTCAAGAGGCTGAAGAAATTTGGCTTGGCACCTAAAACCCTCACAAACCTTTACAGATGCACAATTGAGAGCATCCTGTCGGGCTGTATCACTTCCTGGTACGGCAGCTGCACCACACCGCAAGGCTCTCCAGAGGATGGTGCAGTCTGCCCAACGCATCACCGGGGGCAAACTACCTGCCCTTCAGGACACCTGCAGCACCCGATGTCACAGGAAGGCCAAAAAGTTCACCAAGGACAGCAACCACCCAATCCACTTCCTGTTCACCACGCTATCATCCAGAAGGTGAGGTCAGTACAGGTGCATCACAGCTGGGACTGACATACTTAAAAACCGCCTCTATCTCAAGGCCATCAGACTGTTAAATAGCCATCACTAACATTGGAAGTTGCTGCCTATATACATAGACTTGATATCATAGGCCACTTTAATAAATGGAACACTAGTCACTTTAATAATGTTTACATATTTTACATTACTCATCTATTATATATATACTGTATTCTATATTAATCTACTGTCTATGCCGCTCTGCCATTGCTCGTCCAAATAAATATATTCTTAATTCAATTTATTTACTTTAGATTTGTGTGTATTGTTGTGAAATTGTTAGATATTACTACACTGTTGGAGTTAGAAACACAAGAATTTCGCTACACCCGCAATAACATCTGCTAAACCCTTGTATGTGACAAATCCAATTTGATTTGAAACACACACACACACACACACACACCCACACACACACACACACACACACACACACACACACACACACACACACACACACACACACACACACACACACACACACACACACACATACACACACACACACACACACACACACACACACACACACTACATGCCCAGTACAGGCAGGAAACTAACAGGTGGAATTGAGCATCATTCACATGATTATAATACACAGAGCATCAGTCTTAAAAGGATGTTCTTTATTTGAAGTGGGTAAAGCTTACTGTATATTAAAACATATAACATATGGAGGCAATTTCATCAATGCATTGTATTCTGAAGTCTAAACCATACTGTAGTTGGCTAATGGGGACCATTTGATTTGGATAATGTAGGCCTATTTGAGTAGGTCAATTGTTTGTAAAGAGATTGTATATGAAGTGATAATATCAGTATATACCCCCCCCCATCCATCAAAAAGCAGGAGCAAGGCTAGCAGGGCGCCAGCTCCACCACAGAACAGTCAAGTTAGCTTGGTACAGAGACAGAGATAATCAGCTCAGCTAGGGTGTAATCATGCAGGTGCTATAAGCTGGTGAAGTGTGGAAAGAAGACAACTGGTAAAGTGTGGGAAGAAGACAGCTGATATTGTCAAGTATTCACAGGGAGTCAGGAAGCAGGTGCAGAAGGAGAGTTTGATAACAAAGATGCAAGGCAAATGATCAAAAACAGGAGATGCGTACTGAACATGAATACAAACCAATATGGCCTGATGAATGAGGCTACTGAGGGCTAAATAAAGGGAAGGCAATTAAGGTGATGATGAAGTCCAGGTGTGCTTAATAATGGGGAGCAGGTGTGTGTAATAATGGTTGCCAGGGACGATGGTTAGTAGACTGGCGATGTCGAGCGCTGGAGAAAGGGAGCGGGAGTAGGCGTGACAGTTCACCCCCTCCCCAACACGTTGCTCCAGCTACAGGACAACGCCGGCCCGAGGGCGAGGAGCGGGCTGATCCGGTGGGCGGAGATGGAAATGCAGGACAACGCCGGCCCGGAGGACTGCCCGAGGGCGAGGAGCGGAGATGGAAATGCAGGACAACACCGGCCAGGAGGACTGCCCGAGGGCGAGGAGCGGGCCGATCCGGACGGCGGAGATGGAAATCCAGGACAATGCCGGCCAGGAGGAATGCCCGAGGGAGAGGAGAGGGCCGATCCGGTGGGCGGAGATGGAAGTCCCGGACAATGTCGGGGTCCAGGATGTCGGCCGTCGGAACCCAACAGCGCTCCTCTGGGCCGTTCCAGGTACAGAAGCCACAACATCGGCAGGGACCTAATGGTAAAGATGGCGCCGGAGAAGAAGGCTGACGTTTTACGTGTTCCTAACCTATTGTGTTTTTTTTGTTTGTTTCTTTGCCTTGTTGAACTTATTTTTTTACCTGATTTTGTACATAATGGACATTAGAACTGCGATTACTCACCAAGAACTGGCAGAATCCATTTTTTTATTTAATGAGTCCAATGAGCCCGACGTGAATTACATACGGGAACAGGTCCAGATGCCCGTAATTTGCATGAAGAGAAGGTGGAGAAAAAGGGGCCAGAGGACGGGCTGCCTTCTGAGAACTTGTAGGTGATTTAATAAACCCCCACTGCCTTCCATTCTGCTAGCTAACATGCAATTATTGGAAAATAAAATCGACAACCTACGAGGAAGATTAAACTACCAACCGGACATTAACAACTGTAATACCTTATGCTTCATAGAGTCGTGGCTGAACGACGACATTATCAACATACAGCTGGCTGGTTATATGATGTATCGGCAAGATAGAACAGCAGCGTCTGGTAAGACAAGGGGCTGTGGACTATGTATTTTTGTAAATAACAGCTGGTGCACGATATCTAAGGTATCTAAAGTTGCTCGCCTAAGGTAGAGTATCTCATGATAAGCTGTAGACCACACTATCTACCAAAGGAATTTTCATCTGTATTTTTCGTAACTGTCTACATAGCACTACAGACTGATCCTGGCACTAAGACTAGACTCAATGAGCTGTATTCCGCCATAAGAAAACAGGAAACTGCTCACCCAGAGGCAGCGCTCCTAGTGGCCGGGGACTTTAATGCAGGGAAACTTAAATCCGTTTTGCCAAATTTCTATCAGCCTGTTAAATGTAAAATCAGAGGGAAAAAACTCTTGACGGCCTTTACTCCATACACAGAAACGCATGCAAAGTTCTCCCTCGCCCTACATTTGTCAAATCTGACCATAATTCCACAAGAAAAAATTAAAGCAGGAAGCACCAGTGACTCAATCAATAAAAAAGTGGTCAGATGAAGAAGATGCTAAGCTACAGGACTGTTTTTCAAGCACAGACTGGAATATTTCCGGGATTCCTCCGATGGCATTGAGGAGTACACCAAATCAGTCATTGGCTTCATCAATAAGTGCATCGATGACATCGTCCCCACAGTGACCGTACGTACATACCCAAACCAGAAGCCATGGATTACAGGCAACATCCGCACTGAGCTAAAGGCTAGAGCTGCGGCATTCAAGGAGCGAGACTCTAACCCGGAAGTTTATAAGAAATCCTGCTATGCCCTCCGACGAACCATCAAACAGGCCAAGTCTAGGTCCAAGAGTCTTCTAAACAGCTTCTACCCCCAAGCCATAAGACTCCTGATCATCTAATCAAATGGCTACCCAGACTGGCCCCCCCTCCCTCTTTTACACTGCTGCTGCTCTCTGTTGTTAGAATCTATGCATAGTCACTTTACCTATATGTACATATTACCTCAACTAACCGGTGCCCCAGCACATTATTTTTCTTCTTCATATATATATTTTTAAATGCATTGTTAGTTAGGGGCTCGTGAGTAAGCATTACACTGTTGTATTCGGCGCATGTGGCTAATACAAGTTGATTTGATTTGATAGGAAGGGGTCCCATCGATGTCCAGGGTCCTCTGCCGTCGAGAGAGGGCGGCATCAGCCAGGGGACCAGGAAACACCGGCCTGAGGAGGGAAACATGAAAAGTGGGTGAGATCCGGTAGTTGGTGGGGAGTTGTAAATGGTAAGTTACCTCATTGACCTTCCAGAGGACCTTGAAGGGCCCCACAAACCTGGAAGCAGGGCAGGCGGAGCAGGAGGTTCCTGGTGGAGAGCCACACGTGATCACCACGATGGAACACAGGAGCTTCAATGCGGTGGTGGTCTGCCTGATCCTTTCGGATGGCGGGCGGCACGCTGGAGCCTCACGTAGGCGGCGTTCCACACCTCTTCTGCATGACGGAAATGCTCGTCCACTGCAGGGACTGTCTGGCTCGGTGTCCACGGAGCCAGGGCCGGCTGATTTCACAGGACTCACTGGAAGAGAGTCAGCCCGATGGAGGAGTGATGAAGTGAGTACTGAGCGTACTCAGCCCAGGGAAGGATCTAGGCCCTCTCCTCCTGTCGGTCCTGACAGTGACTCCTTAGGAACCTACCCAGTTCCTGGTTGGTCATCTCCAACTGCCCGTTGGACTGAGGCCGGTACCTGGATGTGAGGCCCCCAGTATCTCCATGAAGGCTCCATACCCGCGACGTGAATTGGGGGCCACTATCGGAGACGATGTCCTCCGGAAGGACATAGTGCCGGAAGACCTGCTGGAACAGTGCCTCAGCAACCTGGAGAGCGGTAGGGTGGTCAGAGAGAGAGGGATAAAAGGGGACCAGATGGGACCAAGGCTGCTGAGGCACGGGAAGGGAAAGTAGTTTCCCTGCTGGAGCGTGCCGGTGAGATTTGGTTTGGGAACAAATGGAGCAGGAGTTGACATAGCAGGTGATGTCCTGTGCCAGGGTGGGCCACCAGTATTTATCGGAGAGGTATTGGATAGTGCGGGTGATACATGGGTGTCCAAAGGTTAGGGATGTGTGTGCCCAGGTCAACCGTCGATCTCTTACCCCCATGTGGACGTGGATACGTTCTGGAGGGCAGATAGCAGTAGCAGGTTCACTCTCCAGAGCCTGGCAGCTATCCACATTTACGTCCCAAAACACGGGGTACAGGATGACCGATTGATGGGCTGGAGGGCACTTACGGGACTCTCAACCAGCGTGGAACCACAGGGAAAGCAGATCTTCCGGCATCCTGGTTCCCAGGCAGTGATTCTCATCCTCGACCAGGAGGTGGTGGTGCTGGAGTGCTGGTGCATGGGTCTCACGGTGAGGGTGAGTGGTGTTGTGATTTGCATGATTGTGCCAAATCCCCAATGGGTGCTTATCCAGGGCTTGAACCGGAAAAGGAGAGGAGAGTGGGCACAAAGTTATGTTCAGGGACGAGGCAAGGACCTGGTTGATGAACTTCCCTGCAGCACCGGAGTCCACTAAACAACACCTGAGGGACAGCCAGGAATTGAAATTGGAACCAGAAAGGGTTTGGTGGAAAAATATGATGATGGAATACCCACACCTACGCTGGGAGATGGAAGGTCACGGGGCCGCCCCTCTGCTCTAGTGGACCCCGGGTTGGGATGCACCGGACACCACTGAAGTTGGTGCCCCTCCTGGCCGCAATAGGGACAGAGCCCCAGCAGTCTCCAGCAAGGCCACTCTTTCTGGAAGTGGTGTGTGGCCCTTACCTCCATGGATTCAGGCTCTGCTTTAGGACAGCCAAAGGTGGGAGGTGAGTGGCGATGAGTGCATCCAAGGATAGGTTGTCCGATAGGCCAACTCTGTCTGGACCTCTTCACGCAGTCCTCTCCGGAAGAGAGTGCGGAATGCCAGCTCATTCCATCTGCTCGAGGCTGCCACAGTCCGAAAGGTGAGGCCATACTCCACAGATGTCTGGGCACCCTGCTGGAGTTGGATAGTTCAAAGACCACCCTGAATAGAGCCATGAACCTCTCTTAGGAACCCAGCTCCTCATCTCCCAGACAGTCGTATCCCACTCCAATGTCCACCCGGTCAGCAGGGAAATGACCATGGCAACCTTGTACCTCTCAGTGGTGGGGGCTGTGCTTCCTGTCTCTCTGTGCCAGTTCGTATTGTTTGTCAACCAGCTTTTTTTGTGTCTCAGCTCCTGCTTTTCCCAGTCTCTCTTTTCTCGCCCTCCTGGTTTTGACCCTTGCCTGTCCTGACTCTGAGCCTGCCTGCCTGACCACTATGCCTGCTTCTGACCTCGAGCCTGCCTTATCGCCTGGTACTGTTTGGACTCTGACCTGGTTTATGAACTCCCGCCTGTACCCGACCTGCCTTTGGACTATCCCTTTTGCTATAATAAATATCGGAGCGCAACCATCTGCCTCCTGTGTCTGCATTTGGGTCTTGCCTTGTGCCCTTATAGTTGCTTGCACATTGTGAGGCAGTATTCTGTCACGTACAGTTGAAGTCGGAGGTTTACATACACTTAGGTTGGAGTCATTAAAACTTGTTTTTCAACCACTCCACAAATTTCTTGTTATTAACAAAGTATAGTTTTGGCAAGTCAATTCTACTTTGTGCATGACGCAAGTAATTTTTCCAACAATTGTTTACAGAGGGATTATTTCACTTAAAATTCACTGTATCATAATTCAACTGTATCATAATTCCAGTGGGTCAGAAGTTTACACGTATTAAGTTGACTGTGCCTTTAAACAGCTTGGAAAATTCCAGAAAATTATGTCATGGATTTAGAAGCTTCTGATAGGCTAATTGACATAATTTGAGTCAATTGGAGGTGTACCTGTGGATGTATTTCAAGGCCTACTTTCAAACGCAGTGCCTCTTTGCTTATCATGGGAAAACCAAAAGAAATCAGCCAAGACCTCAGAGAATTTTTTTTAGGCCTCCACAATTCATCCTTGGGAGCAATTTCCAAACGCCTGAAGATACCACATTCATCTGTACAAACAATAGTACGCAATTATAAACACCATGGGACCACGCAGCCATCATACCGCTCAGGAAGGAGACGTGTTCTGTCTCCTAGAGATGAACGTTCTTTGGTGCGAAAAGTGCAAATCAACCTTGTGAAGATGATGGAGGAAACAGGTACAAAACTATCTGTATCCACAGTAAAACGAGTCCTATATCGACGTAACCTGAAAGGCCGCTCAGCAAGGAAGAAGCCACTGCTCAAAAACCGTCATAAAAATTCCAGACTACGGTTTGCAACTGCACATGGGGACAAAAGATCGTACTTTCTGGAGAAATGTCCTCTAGTCTGATGAAACAAAAATAGAACTGTGTGACCATAATGCCCATCGTTATGTTTGGAGGAAAAAGGGTGAGGCTTGCAAGCTGAAGAACACCATCCCAACCGTGAAGCACGGGGGTGGCAGCATCATGTTGTAAGGGTGCTTGCTGCAGGAGGGACTGGTGCACTTCACAAAATGGATGGCATCGTGAGGATGGAAAATTATGTGTATATATTGAAGCAACATCTCAAGACATCAGTCTGGAATTTAAAGCTTTGGTCGCAAATGGGTCTTCCAAATGGACAATGACCCCAAGCATACTTCCAAAGTTGTGGCAAAATAGCTTAAGGACACCAAAGTCAAGGTATTGGAGTGGCCATCACAAAGCCCTGGGCAGAACTGAAAAAGCATGTGCGAGCAAGGAGGCCTACAAACCTGACTCAGTTACACCAGTTCTGTCGGGAGGAATGGGACAAAATTCACCCAACTTATTGTGGGAAGCTTGTGGAAGGCTACCCAAAACATTTGACTCAAGTTATTAAACAACTTAAAGGCAATGCTACCAAATACTAATTGAGTGTTTGTAAACTTCCGACCCACTGGGAATGTGATGAAAGAAATAAAAGCTGAAATAAATAATTTTCTCTACTATTGTTCTGACATTTCACATTCTTAAAATAAAGTGGTGATCCTAACTGACCTAAGACAGGGAATTTTTACTAGGATTAAATGTCAGTAATTGTGAAAAACTGGGTTTAAATGTATTTGGCTAAGGTGTCTGCAAAAACAGCTCATTGATGTGAGGTCAAAGGAGAATGGCAAGAATCGTGCAAGCTAACAGAGGCCTGTGGCACTGCATCTCAGGGCTAGAGGCATCACTACAGACCCTGGTTCGATTCCAGGCTGTATCACAACCGGCCGTGATTGGGAGTCCCTTAGGGCAGTGCACAATTGGCCGAGTGTCGTCCGGGTTAGGGTTTTGCCGGGGTAGGCCGTCATTGTAACCTGACTTGCCTCGTTGAAATTTCTCGGGGCGGCAGGTAGCCTAGGGGTTTGAGCGTTGGACGAGTAACCGAAAGGTTGCGAGATCGAATCTCAGAGCTGACAAGGTCAAAATCTGTCGTTCTGCCCCTGAACAAGGCAGTTAACCCACTGTTCCTAGGCCGTCATTGAAAATACGAATTTTAACCGACTTGCCTTGTTAAATAAAAAAATAACAGCCGGTCCACAAACAGGCTAATAACGGCGCAGAACAGCATCTCGGAACAGACCTCTTTGTCACGGATGGGCTATTGCAGTAGAAGACCACACCAGGATCCACTCCTATAAGCTAAAAACAACAAGAAGAAGCTTCTCTAGTAGACACGCTGGACAATTGGCAGAGTCAAGATTCGGCATAAAGCACCATGAGTCCGTGGCTCCATCCTGCCTGTTGTCAACGGTACAGGCTGGTGGCGGTGGTGTACTGGTGTGGGGAAATATTTTCCTGGCACAAGCTAGGTCCCTTGATACCAATTGAGCAACGTTTCCATACCCCCAGAGAATTCAGGCTGATCTGGAGGCAAAGGTGGGGTCCAACCCAGTACTATTGTAACGGCCGTCGTCTGTGGAATAAGGTGAGGACCAATGCGCAGCGTGGTACGTGTTCATCTTTTTAATAAAGTAAACTGAACACTGAATAACAAAACAACAAAGAAACAACCGGAACAGTTCTGTCTGGTGTAGACACACAAAGACTGAAAACAACCACCTACAAAACATAATCGAAAACAGGCTACCTAAATATGATTCTCAATCAGGGACAACGATTGACAGCTGCCTTTGATTGAGAACCATACCAGGCCAAACACAGAAATAGAAAATCATAGAAAAACTAACATAGACAACCCACCCAACTAATGGCCTGACCATACTAAAACAAAAGACAAAACAAATGAGCTAAGGTCAGAACGTGACAGTACCCCCCCCCCGCGGACTCGGGACGCAAAATCTAAACCTATAGGGGAGGGTCTGGGTGGGCGTCTGTCCGCGGTGGCGGCTCTGGTGCGGGACGTGGACCCCAGTCCACCATAGTCCTTCTCCGCCTCTCTACCTGCCTCCATGGCCTCTTTAACGCTGCGCCCCTCGCCGCCGACCTCGGACTGGAAACCCAAACCACGGGTCCCGAATGGACGGAAGATTCTGGCAGCACAGGACGGACGGGAGATTCCGGCAGCACCGGAGTGAAGGGCGATTCTGGCAGCTCCTGGCTGACTGACGGCTCTGGCAGCTCCTGGCTGACTGACGGCTCTGGCAGCTCCTGGATGACTGATGGCTCTGGCAGCTCCTGGCTGACTGACGGCTTTGGCAGCTCCTGACAGACTGGCGGCTCTGGCAGCTCAGGACAGACTGGCGGCTCTGGCAGCTCAGGACAGACTGGCGGCTCTGGCAGCTCAGGACAGACTGGCGGCTCTGGCAGCTCAGGACAGACTGGCGGCTCTGGCAGCTCAGGACAGACTGGCGGCTCTGGCAGCTCAGGACAGACTGGCGGCTCTGGCAGCTCAGGCCAGACTGGCGGCTCTGGCAGCTCAGGACAGACTGGCGGCTCTGGCAGACTGTTTCGGTTGTTTTCTTTGTTGTTTTGTTATTCAGAGTTCAGTTTACATTAAAAAAGATGACCACGAACCACGCTGCGCATTGATCCTCACCTTCTTCCCAAGACAGCCTTCCTCCCATTCCTCCAGCCAAATCACAGGTAGGCTTTTACAAAATGTGCAAATCAGCCATTCTATGCAGTTTTCTATTATACAGTGTAATTGTCAGCCATTGTTGCCATTAATGCTAGATAGTGCTTTTAATAGTTTTCAATATTGTCTGTACTAGATAATTTAAAACCTTTTTTTTGTTAGAACTTAAAGTCAGCAAAAAAAGAAACGTCCTCTCACTGTCAACTGTGTTTATTTTCAGCAAACTTAACATTTGTAAATATTTGTATGAACATAACAAGATTCAACAACTGGGACATAAACTGAACAAGTTCCACAGACATGTGACTAAGAGAAATGGAATAATGTGTCCCTGAACAAAAGAGGGGTCAAAATCAAAAGTTACAGTCAGTATCTGGTGTGGCCACCAGCTGCATTAAGTACTGCAGTGCATCTCCTCCTCATGGACTGCACCAGATTTGCCAGTTCTTGCTGTGAGATGTTACCCACTCTTCCACCAAGGCACCTGCAAGTTCCTGGACATTTCTAGGGGGAATGGCCCTAGCCCTCACCCTCCGATCCAACAGGTCCCAGACGTGCTCAATGGGATTGAGATCTGAGCTCTTCGCTGGCCATGGCAGTACACTGACATTCCTGTCTTGCAGGAAATCACGCACAGAACGAGCAGTATGGCTGGTGGCATTGTCACGCTGGAGGGTCAGGATGAGCCTGCAGGAAGGGTACCACATGAGAGAAGAGGATGTCTTCCCTGTAACTCACAGTGGTGAGATTGCCTGCAATGACAACAAGCTCAGTCCGATGATGGTGTGACACACCACCCCAGACCATGACGGACCCTCCACCTCCAAATCGATCCCGCTCCAGAGTATAGGCCTTGGTGTAACGCTCATTCCTTTGACGATTAACGCAAATCTGACCACCACCCCTGGTGAGACAAAACCGTAACTCGTCAGTGAAGAGCACTTTTTGCCAGCCCTGTTTGGTCCAGCGACGGTGGGTTTGTGCCCATAGGCGACGTTGTTGCCAGTGATGTCTGGTGAGGATCTGCCTTACAACAGGCCTACAAGCCCTCAGTCCAGCCTCTCTCAACCTATTGCGGACAGTCTGAGCACTGATGGATGGATTGTGCGTTCCCTGGTGTAACTCGGGCAGTTGTTGCCGTCCTGTACCTGTCCCGCAGGTGTGATGTTCGGATGTACCGATCCTGTGCAGGTGTTGTCACACGTGGTCTGCCACTTCGAGGATGAACAGCTGTCCATCCTGTCTCCCTGTAGCGCCGTCTTAGGTGTCTCACAGTACGGACATTTCAATTTATTGCCCTAGCCACATCTGCAGTCCTCATGCCTCCTTGCAGCATGCCTACGGCACGTTCACACAGATGAGCAGGGACCCTGGGCATCTTTCTTTTGGTGTTTTTCAGAGTCAGTAGAAAGTCCTCTTTAGTGTCCTAAGTTTTCATAGCTGTGACCTTAATTGACTACCTTCTGTAAACTGTTATTGTCTTAACGACAGTTCCACAGGTGCATGTTCATTAATTGTTTATGGTTCATTGAACAAGCATGGGAAATGGGTTTTTAAACCCTCTACAAAGAAGATCTGTGAAGTTATTTGGATTTTTACAAATCATCTTTGAAAGACAGGGTCCTGAAAAAGAGACGTTTCTTTTTTTGCTGAGTTATATTGTATATACTGTATATATTTTTTTTGTGTTCTCTTGTTTTGTACTGTTCTGTTGTTACGACCCAATGATTCATCTGAAAGAAATGTGCGTCCTGCAAGCTTAGGTACGGATCAAAGCTGGCGAGAGTATTTCTATTATCATTTTATTAACGAAAGCATAAAGATGTTGATGAAGGAGCCTCATTTGCCTCATGATCCATCCCAGTTGATATTCTGTGGAACCATGTGAAAGTCAGCGATTGTAATCTGAAGGCCAAAATATTTATTTATTTCTGAGAAACCTCAAAGCCCACCGTGCCTATTTTTTGTATAAGGACATCCCGGCTGGCCAAACCCTTCCCTAAACCGGACGACGCCAATTGTATGTCATCACATGAGCATCGAACCACTATCTGTAGCAACGCAGCGGTGTCTTAAACCACTCGGGAGGCCCCATCCACAAAGTTTTTAATGCTGATCAATTGCCTTGCACAAAGTATCAAAATGCAGAGAGGTGTTGGCAAGAGTCTATTGTCCTGCTAATAGCCCATAACGGCTATTAAAATAAATGGTGTCCAGGTCAGGATAACCAAAACATTTCTTTATTAAAGACTATCAGAAAGAATGTTGGTACTTAATTATTTAGATCCAAAGCCATGAATGAATGAGTCACTCAGCTTTATGTAGGTGCCGAGGCTATATGACTGTGCCATCAACTTGATTATTTTAGCAGACATCACTTGCTTATATTCAACACATATATCTTAAGAATATCATGGAAGATAATTTAACATTTTAGTTTCTCTTAGAATAAAAACCTTAGTGTAACAACAGTTTTAGTCAGTAATACTGACGAGTAGAAACCCCCCAAAATAAGTGTATTTTTCAGGGTGTGCATGTGCAGGACAGAGGAATAGCAATTCTTACACTTTGTTCTAAATTCAATCACCTTTTTCATCCTCATCATTCAGTTCATCGAAATTAAATATTGAAGTTGTACACGATTATCCGTTTCTATGTAGGTTTATGTCACCCATTCATTGTCAGTTAGAGACATAGTAGCGCCTTGCGACCCAAAAGCATAATCAGTATTCTAACTCCCCCTTGTGGTGGTCTGGAGCAATGAAGTGGTGAAGCAGGGTACCGTACTAATCCACAAATTACGCCTAAGTACCGCAGCATAATCTCAAAACTTTTAATTGAGCAACCACTGTATTACATTTTTGTAAAAAAAAAAAAGTTTCTTTTTTTTTAGTATCTACATTTTTCCGTCAGCTAGTTGCGCCTTTGAATTAGTTGGAATTGGTAATCATGACCAATATTGAAGACTTATGTTGTGTTGTTTGGCTTAGCTAGCTAGCCGTTTGGACTGTTTGGATTTGAATCCCTCAACACCGGCTTGATGAGAAGCCTGAAGTCGTGAAATGCATATGGAGATACTGATACTAGTGACGATACTCTTGACTTTTAATTATGTGTGGTGAGCTTTTAGCGCCCCTGTTGGCAGCAGTAACGTTAGCATTACCCAAGTGGTTGCTACACAGAGTTAGTGGAGAGGAGGAGTAGCTAGCTAGCTAGTTAGCTAACCATCAAGCTACAAAGCCCTGAGCACGGGACGTTGAGGACAGGATATCGAGGTGCGCTGCTGAGACTGTCTCACTGACTCGGACTGGCTCCGTCCTCCGCGACGTCCATGGCTGAAGTTCCATCTCTATGCCATCATATCTGCTTCAATTCATCTTTCATCCTTCCACTCCCTAACTTACATCCTGTGTTATAATGTTATTGTTTTGTATTTTCTTTTTGTAGTTTATGTGCTTTTATATATGCAATTAATCTAAGAGCTGCCATGTATAGAATAATTAAATATCGCACCATTCTCTCTGCATTACCAGCAAGGGGTCAATACCACCATTCTTCTGGCATTACCAGCAATGGGTCAATACCACCATTCTTCTGGCAATACCAGTAAAAGGTCAATACCACAATTCTCCCAGCATTACCAGCAAGGGGTCAATACCACCATTCTTCTGTCATTACCAGCAAAAGGTCAATACCACCATTCTCTCGGCATTACCAGCAAAGGGTCAATACCACCATTCTCCCAGCAAGGGTTAAATATCACCATTATCCCACCATTATCAGCAATGGGCCAATACCACCACTCTCCCAGCATTATCAGCACACCCGGCATTACCAGCAACGGGTCAATACCACCATTCTCCCGGCATTACCAGCATGGGGTCAACACCACCATTCGCCCAGCATTACCAGCAAGGGGTCAATACCACCATTCTCCCAGCATTACCAGCAAGGGGTCAATACCACCATTCTCCCGGCATTACCAGCAAAGGGTCAATACCACCATTCTCCCAGCAAGGGTTAAATATCACCATTATCCCACCATTATCAGCAATGGGCCAATACCACCATTCTTCCAGCATTATCAGCACACCCGGTATTACCAGCAACGAGTCAATACCACCATTCTCCCGGCATTACCAGCAAGGGGTCAATACCACCATTCTCCCAGCATTACCAGGAAGGGGTCAATACCACCATTCTCCCGGCATTACCAGCAAGGGGTCAATACCACCATTCTCCCGGCATTACCAGCAAGGGGTCAATACCACCATTCTCCCGGCATTACCAGCAAGGGGTCAATACCACCATTCTCCCGGCATTACCAGCAAGGGGCCAATACCACCATTCTCCCGGCATTACCAGCAAGGGGTCAATACCACCATTATCCCGGCATTACCAGGAAGGGGTCAATACCACCATTCTCCCGGCATTACCAGCAAGGGGTCAATACCACCATTCTCCCGGCATTACCAGCAAGGGGTCAATACCACCATTCTCCCGGCATTACCAGCAAGGGGTCAATACCACCATTCTCCCGGCATTACCAGCAAGGGGTCAATATTGTGAACCACAAGTGGCCAAAGATTCTAAAGGCTAAAATAAATTAAAAATCAGTCGCAAAGTAAAACCGTCTGGAAGCCTTTTTTCCCCAGAGCTCATGGGTGCACAATAGGAGAGCAAGATTGTCAAAGATAAGAGATTCACCACTACTGTAAAAATCCAATTCCTGCAGAGTAGGAAGTGATAGAGCTCCAGTCTGCTCCTACTGTATGTTCTCCTCTGAAAGATCATATCATCGACTTGACCATGTTGTGTTAGACTGAAAGCATTCCACAAACAGTTTAAATTGACATAAACCTCCAAGGAAACAACTGTGGAAAAACAGCCAAAAGAAAATACACGATCAAAAGATTGGATTATCATTATCTAACATTATTATTTTGGAAGTACACGTTATATTCTCCCAAATGTTTAATTTTTTAATTTTTTAAATTAGTAATAATTGAAAATCTCAACGAGCCTCAGGGTTCCTCCTTATTCTTAGAATCTCTCAAGAAACTTTTATAACTAAGTCCATTGTATGTATTTTAATTGAATTGTAGGCCTTTTGTCCATTTAAAACTTATGATAAGAAATGCTAGCCAGCTGCGAATGGTAAGCTTTAAACAAACATGGAACAGAAGTGTAAGGTTCCCGGAAGTGCTGCCTCCGTTTCAAGACGAGGAACTCTCTGCTCTGAAATTCATGAGAAGTGCTGCCTCCGTTTCAAGAAGAGGAACTCTCTGCTCTGAAATTCATGAGAAGTGCTGCCTCCGTTTCAAGAAGAGGAACTCTCTGCTCTGAAATTCATGAGAAGTGCTGCCTCCGTTTCAAGAAGAGGAACTCTCTGCTCTGAAATTCATGAGAAGTGCTGCCTCCTTTTCAAGAAGAGGAACTCTCTGCTCTGAAATTCATGAGAAGTGCTGCCTCCTTTTCAAGAAGAGGAACTCTCTGCTCTGAAATTCATGAGATGTGCTGCCTCCGTTTCAAGACGAGGAACTCTCTGCTCTGAAATTCATGAGAAGTGCTGCCTCCGTTTCAAGAAGAGGAACTCTCTGCTCTGAAATTCATGAGAAGTGCTGCCTCCGTTTCAAGACGAGGAACTCTCTGCTCTGAAATTCATGAGAAGTGCTGCCTCGGTTTCAAGAAGACGAACTCTCTGCTCTGAAATTCATGAGAAGTGCTGCCTCCTTTTCAAGAAGAGGAACTCTCTGCTCTGAAATTCATGAGAAGTGCTGCCTCCTTTTCAAGAAGAGGAACTCTCTGCTCTGAAATTCATGAGATGTATTGTATTTTACAATTAGAGGAAATGTGAGTAAGATTTTGTTTTATTGCAGGTATTGTGCACAGGAATTCCAAAAATGATGTCCCAGATTTTTTTTTGGGGGGGGGGAATCAACAGGAATCACTCCTGTTTATTTTTCAAAGAGGAGTCACAGTCTTCAAGACAGGTTGGTTGAAAGACCCGCTACATGGAATGACGGCACCTGTTGGAGGACAAAGGGACCTTTCACGCCATCTGAGACATACATCCCTCTCCTCCCCCTCATTGTGTCAGGGCGTAACCTTTTCTACCCCCCCCCCCCCTTCAAAACACACCAACTCTTTCCAATTGAGTTGTTGTTGCTGCCATTGCTATTGGCTTTCAATAAGGCGTGGGGTTATCAGAGAGTGAAGGAGAAATTGCCTTGGCTCTGCCGTGGCCCTGATTGCACTATCGTAGCCGTCAGGGAGGCTCTTTATAAAGGGAGGGCGCTGGGGAGAGCGAGGTGGCGGCTGGCGTTTGTCCCCCTGATAAATCAGCCGGTGCTGGCAGCCTGCTCTCTGCTCCGTGCAGCCAGGCTGCTTCCGCCACGCTGCCGCAGTTCAGGGCCGTCTCTTGGCAAGGCAAGCCCCCTTTTCTCCAACATAACAGTCTCTAACAGAACAGGACAGGGCTTCTCCCTGCCCCCCCCCCCCCCCCCCCCCCGCCCCCCACCCCCCTCTCTCTCTTTCTCCCTCTCCTCTGTTGCCCTTGTCAAGGTTTATTTGTTTATCCCTGAACCACCCCACCATCACCATCGCCACTCCTACCCCTCTCTCTCTCTCTCCACCACCCCTACCCTTCTGTCTCTGCACCCCACCACCCTTACCCCTCTCTCTCTCTCTCCACGCCACATTGTTTTTAACCCTGCCAAAATTATTCTCGCCTCCCCTATCTTATTCTGCATATTTTCCCCACTTAATTTATTAAATTAGGAAATGTTGTGGTGTTGTTGTGGGGATTAATTGATTTCTGTCTCCATTGCTGCTGCTTTTTATTGTTTCTCTATCTTTGTGTAAATGTTCTCTCTTTTATAGAGATGACTGACTGGAGCCTGGGAAGTACTGCACCACATAGCAACCTCACAGAATAAACATTAGATTGGTTTTGTGATAAACATCAGATACTGAAAATGTACAACTTTAAGATCTAAGCCTCAAACTCAAAGTCAGAACACACCGTAACAGAAATCACTTAATGTACAGTGACTGTCAGTACTCAGTACACACCGTGACAGAAATCACGTAATGTACAGTGACTGTCAGTACTCAGTACACACCGTGACAGAAATCACGTAATGTACAGTGACTGTCAGTACTCAGTACACACCGTAACAGAAATCACGTAATGTACAGTGACTGTCAGTACTCAGTACACACCGTGACAGAAATCACGTAATGTACAGTGACTGTCAGTACTCAGTACACACCGTGACAGAAATCACGTAATGTACAGTGAATGTCAGTACTCAGTACACACCGTGACAGAAATCACTCCATGTACAGTGACTGTCAGTACTCAGTACACACCGTGACAGAAATCACGTAATGTACAGTGACTGTCAGTACTCAGTACACACCGTGACAGAAATCACGTAATGTACAGTGACTGTCAGTACTCAGTACACACCGTGACAGAAATCACGTAATGTACAGTGACTGTCAGTACTCAGTACACACCGTGACAGAAATCACGTAATGTACAGTGACTGTCAGTACTCAGTACACACCGTGACAGAAATCACGTAATGTACAGTGACTGTCAGTACTCAGTACACACCGTGACAGAAATCACGTAATGTACAGTGACTGTCAGTACTCAGTACACACCGTGACAGAAATCACGTAATGTACAGTGACTGTCAGTACTCAGTACACACCGTGACAGAAATCACTCCATGTACAGTGACTGTCAGTACTCAGTACACACCGTGACAGAAATCACTTAATGTACAGTGACTGTCAGTACTCAGTACACACCGTGACAGAAATCACGTAATGTACAGTGACTGTCAGTACTCAGTACACACCGTGACAGAAATCACGTAATGTACAGTGACTGTCAGTACTCAGTACACACCGTAACAGAAATCACGTAATGTACAGTGACTGTCAGTACTCAGTACACACCGTGACAGAAATCACGTAATGTACAGTGACTGTCAGTACTCAGTACACACCGTGACAGAAATCACGTAATGTACAGTGAATGTCAGTACTCAGTACACACCGTGACAGAAATCACGTAATGTACAGTGACTGTCAGTACTCAGTACACACCGTGACAGAAATCACGTAATGTACAGTGACTGTCAGTACTCAGTACACACCGTGACAGAAATCACGTAATGTACAGTGACTGTCAGTACTCAGTACACACCGTGACAGAAATCACGTAATGTATAGTGACTGTCAGTACTCAGTACACACCGTGACAGAAATCACGTAATGTACAGTGACTGTCAATAAATACAATAAATACACAATGAGTAACGATAACTTGGCTATATACAATAAATACACAATGAGTAACGATAACTTGGCTATATACAATAAATACACAATGAGTAACGATAACTTGGCTATATACAATAAATACACAATGAGTAACGATAACTTGGCTATATACAATAAATACACAATGAGTAACGATAACTTGGCTATATACAATAAATACACAATGAGTAACGATAACTTGGCTATATACAATAAATACACAATGAGTAACGATAACTTGGCTATATACAATAAATACACAATGAGTAACGATAACTTGGCTATATACAATAAATACACAATGAGTAACGATAACTTGGCTATATACAATAAATACATAATGAGTAACGATAACTTGGCTATATACAATAAATACACAATGAGTAACGATAATTTGGCTATATACAATAAATACACAATGAGTAACGATAACTTGGCTATATACAATAAATACACAATGAGTAACGATAACTTGGCTATATACAATAAATACACAATGAGTAACGATAACTTGGCTATATACAATAAACACACAATGAGTAACGATAATTTGGCTATATACAATAAATACACAATGAGTAACGATAACTTGGCTATATACAATAAATACACAATGAGTAACGATAACTTGGCTATATACAATAAATACACAATGAGTAACGATAACTTGGCTATATACAATAAATACACAATGAGTAACGATAACTTGGCTATATACAATAAATACACAATGAGTAACGATAATTTGGCTATATACAAAATAAACACACAATGAGTAACGATAACTTGGCTATATACAATAAATACACAATGAGTAACGATAACTTGGCTATATACAATAAATACACAATGAGTAACGATAACTTGGCTATATACAATAAATACACAATGAGTAACGATAACTTGGCTATATACAATAAATACACAATGAGTAACGATAACTTGGCTATATACAATAAATACACAATGAGTAACGATAACTTGGCTATATACAATAAATACACAATGAGTAACGATAACTTGGCTATATACAATAAATACACAATGAGTAACGATAACTTGGCTATATACAATAAATACACAATGAGTAACGATAACTTGGCTATATACAATAAGTACACAATGAGTAACGATAATTTGGCTATATACAATAAATACACAATGAGTAACGATAACTTGGCTATATACAATAAATACACAATGAGTAACGATAATTTGGCTATATACAAAATAAACACACAATGAGTAACGATAACTTGGCTATATACAATAAATACACAATGAGTAACGATAACTTGGCTATATACAATAAATACACAATGAGTAACGATAACTTGGCTATATACAATAAATACACAATGAGTAACGATAACTTGGCTATATACAATAAATACACAATGAGTAACGATAACTTGGCTATATACAATAAATACACAATGAGTAACGATAACTTGGCTATATACAATAAATACACAATGAGTAACGATAACTTGGCTATATACAATAAATACACAATGAGTAACGATAACTTGGCTATATACAATAAATACACAATGAGTAACGATAACTTGGCTATATACAAAATAAACACACAATGAGTAACGATAACTTGGCTATATACAATAAATACACAATGAGTAACGATAACTTGGCTATATACAATAAATACACAATGAGTAACGATAACTTGGCTATATACAATAAATACACAATGAGTAACGATAACTTGGCTATATACAATAAATACACAATGAGTAACGATAACTTGGCTATATACAATAAATACACAATGAGTAACGATAACTTGGCTATATACAATAAATACACAATGAGTAACGATAACTTGGCTATATACAATAAATACACAATGAGTAACGATAACTTGGCTATATACAATAAATACACAATGAGTAACGATAACTTGACTATATACAATAAATACACAATGAGTAACGATAACTTGGCTATATACAATAAATACACAATGAGTAACGATAACTTGGCTATATACAATAAATACACAATGAGTAACGATAATTTGGCTA
Source organism: Oncorhynchus clarkii lewisi (assembly GCF_045791955.1). Classification (NCBI taxonomy): domain Eukaryota; kingdom Metazoa; phylum Chordata; class Actinopteri; order Salmoniformes; family Salmonidae; genus Oncorhynchus; species Oncorhynchus clarkii. The sequence goes on along the minus strand of NC_092151.1, from coordinate 92,596,215 downwards.
TATACAATAAATACACAATGAGTAACGATAACTTGGCTATATACAATAAATACACAATGAGTAACGATAACTTGGCTATATACAATAAATACACAATGAGTAACGATAATTTGGCTATATACAATAAATACACAATGAGTAACGATAATTTGGCTATATACAATAAATACACAATGAGTAACGATAATTTGGCTATATACAATAAATACACAATGAGTAACGATAACTTGGCTATATACAATAAATACACAATGAGTAACGATAACTTGGCTATATACAATAAATACACAATGAGTAACGATAACTTGGCTATATACAATAAATACACAATGAGTAACGATAACTTGGCTATATACAATAAATACACAATGAGTAACGATAACTTGGCTATATACAATAAATACACAATGAGTAACGATAACTTGGCTATATACAATAAGTACACAATGAGTAACGATAATTTGGCTATATACAATAAATACACAATGAGTAACGATAACTTGGCTATATACAATAAATACACAATGAGTAACGATAATTTGGCTATATACAAAATAAACACACAATGAGTAACGATAACTTGGCTATATACAATAAATACACAATGAGTAACGATAACTTGGCTATATACAATAAATACACAATGAGTAACGATAACTTGGCTATATACAATAAATACACAATGAGTAACGATAACTTGGCTATATACAATAAATACACAATGAGTAACGATAACTTGGCTATATACAATAAATACACAATGAGTAACGATAACTTGGCTATATACAATAAATACACAATGAGTAACGATAACTTGGCTATATACAATAAATACACAATGAGTAACGATAACTTGGCTATATACAATAAATACACAATGAGTAATGATAACTTGGCTATATACAATAAATACACAATGAGTAACGATAATTTGGCTATATACAATAAATACACAATGAGTAACGATAACTTGGCTATATACAATAAATACACAATGAGTAACGATAACTTGGCTATATACAATAAATACACAATGAGTAACGATAACTTGGCTATATACAATAAATACACAATGAGTAACGATAACTTGGCTATATACAATAAATACACAATGAGTAACGATAACTTGGCTATATACAATAAATACACAATGAGTAACGGTAACTTGGCTATATACAATAAATACACAATGAGTAGCGATAACTTGGCTATATACAATAAATACACAATGAGTAACGATAACTTGGCTATATACAATAAATACACAATGAGTAACGATAACTTGGCTATATACAATAAATACACAATGAGTAACGATAACTTGGCTATATACAATAAATACACAATGAGTAACGATAACTTGGCTATATACAATAAATACACAATGAGTAACGATAACTTGGCTATATACAATAAATACACAATGAGTAACGATAACTTGGCTATATACAATAAATACACAATGAGTAACGATAATTTGGCTATATACAATAAATACACAATGAGTAACGATAATTTGGCTATATACAATAAATACACAATGAGTAACGATAATTTGGCTATATACAATAAATACACAATGAGTAACGATAACTTGGCTATATACAATAAATACACAATGAGTAACGATAACTTGGCTATATACAATAAATACACAATGAGTAACGATAACTTGGCTATATACAATAAATACACAATGAGTAACGATAACCTGGCTATATACAATAAATACACAATGAGTAACGATAACTTGGCTATATACAATAAATACACAATGAGTAACGATAACTTGGCTATATACAATAAGTACACAATGAGTAACGATAATTTGGCTATATACAATAAATACACAATGAGTAACGATAACTTGGCTATATACAATAAATACACAATGAGTAACGATAATTTGGCTATATACAAAATAAACACACAATGAGTAACGATAACTTGGCTATATACAATAAATACACAATGAGTAACGATAACTTGGCTATATACAATAAATACACAATGAGTAACGATAACTTGGCTATATACAATAAATACACAATGAGTAACGATAACTTGGCTATATACAATAAATACACAATGAGTAACGATAACTTGGCTATATACAATAAATACACAATGAGTAACGGTAACTTGGCTATATACAATAAATACACAATGAGTAGCGATAACTTGGCTATATACAATAAATACACAATGAGTAACGATAACTTGGCTATATACAATAAATACACAATGAGTAACGATAACTTGGCTATATACAATAAATACACAATGAGTAACGATAACTTGGCTATATACAATAAATACACAATGAGTAACGATAACTTGGCTATATACAATAAATACACAATGAGTAACGATAACTTGACTATATACAATAAATACACAATGAGTAACGATAACTTGGCTATATACAATAAATACACAATGAGTAACGATAACTTGACTATATACAATAAATACACAATGAGTAACGATAACTTGGCTATATACAATAAATACACAATGAGTAACGATAACTTGGCTATATACAATAAATACACAATGAGTAACGATAACTTGGCTATATACAATAAATACACAATGAGTAACGATAACTTGGCTATATACAATAAATACACAATGAGTAACGATAACTTGGCTATATACACGGGATACCAGTAGGTTAGGTTTAAAACTGAGGCGGGTTTTCCTGTAGAATCCCTTATGAGATTTAATTGTAAGGCATCAAAATGTGAATACTGTGCAAGACTTTCGCTAGCGACTGAATTTTATTCCTTTAGACATGGTACAAAGATTTATTTCTTATTATTTGAAATAAAAGTTTGATCGAACTGATCACGTTATGCTTCAGGTGAATAACGTGGTTCCTTTATATATCTGTTGGTCAAATTCAGGGACAACAGGTGAGTAATTACCGACAGGCCTTATATTTTTACTGTATCAGCACCTGATCAGCACGGTCGTAGAACATTTTATATTTAGTTAAAGCATACATTTTTATTGCAATATAACTTTAAAATCCTAACATTTAACCAGACGGGTAGGAAATTATGCCACTGTAAAAATGTCTTCTGCATTTGAACTCTTCATCTCCAATTGGATACTCATCTTTATGTCGCCCAATAAAACCCTGATTTGTGGAGCTCTCAAGTGTTTGCTTGATAAGATTGGTGCAGAATAATCGCCAGCAAAATGACAATCCCACCTCTCCCGCCATCACTCCGTCCACCTCTCCCTCCATCTCTCCCTCCATCCCCCCTCCATCCCTCCACATCTACCTCCCTCCCTCCACCTCTCCATCCCTTCCTCCATCCATATTCCCTCTCTCCCTCCATCCCTCCCTCCACCTCTCCATCTCTCCCTCCATCTCTCCCTCCATCCCTCCACATCTACCTCCCTCCATCTCAATCTCCCTCCACCTCTCCCTCCCTCCATCTCTCCCTCCAGCTCTCCCTCCCTACATCCCTCCACTTCTACCTCCCTCCCTCCACCTCTCCATTCCTTCCTCCATCCATATTCCCTTTCTCCCTCCACTCCTCCCTCCACCTCTCCCTCCCTCCACCTCTCCATCCATCCCTCCCTCCATCCATATTCCCTCTCTCCTCCACCCCTCCCTCCACCTCTCCCTCCCTCCATCTCTCTCTCCCTCCATCTCTCCCTCCAAACATCCCTCCCTACATCCCTCCACCTCTATCTCCCTCCACCTCTCCCTCCATCCATCTCTCCCTCCATCCCTCCTTCCATCCCTCCACCTCTCCATCCCTCCCTCCATCCCTATTCCCTCACTCCCTCCACCTCTCCCTCCATCCATCTCTCCCTCCATCCCTCCCTACATCCCTCCACCTCTCTCTCCCTCCATCTCTCCCTCCATCCATCCCTCCCTACATCTCTCCACCTCTATCTCCCTCCACCTCTCCCTCCATCCATCTCTCCCTCCATCCCTCCTTCCATCCCTCCACCTCTCCCTCCATCCATCTCTCCCTACATCCCTCCACCTCTATCTCCCTCCACATCTCCATCCCTCCTTCATCCCTATTCCCTCCATCCCTCCTTCCATCCCTCCACCTCTCCATCCCTCCCTCCATCCCTATTCCCTCACTCCCTCCATCTCTCCCTCCCTCCATCTCTCCCTCCATCCCTCCTTCCATCCCTCCACCTCTCCATCCCTCCCTCCATCCCTATTCCCTCCATCTCTCCCTCCCTCCATCTCTCCCTCCATCCCTTCTTCCATCCCTACACCTCTCCATCCCTCCCTCCCTCCATCCCTATTCCCTTACTCCCTCCATCTCTCCCTCCCTCCATCCCTCCTTCCATCCCTCCACCTCTCCATCCCTCCCTCATCCCTATTCCCTCCATCTCTCCCTCCCTCCATCTCTCCCTCCATCCCTCCCTCCATCTCTCCATCCATCCCTCCTTCCATCCCTCCACCTCTACCTCCCTCCCTCCCTCCCTCCTTTTAACCTTTCCTCCCTCTCTCTCTCCCTTAACGCACAACCCACAGCCCCCCCGATATAGGCATATAAACGTATATTAGAGCAATTCTGAAATCAAATGAAATTAAAAGATCACAGCATTGGAGATGGGAGAGTGATTAAATAATTAAATGATTCTGTCCACTGCTACCCCACTCCAGGTGCCGTAGGTTGATGCAGATGCTCTTTGCCGCAGCTATGAGATTGCCATAAGTGTTCAATTACATATATTTTTTTTTAAAGGCACAGATGAGACTGCAAGTGCCCCCCAGTTAAGTTCATGTCCTGATTAATTTCAGATTAATGCTGTCGTTTCCTTCAGCATTGTAATTTCTCCTCCTGCCACTTGAGTGTATGTAAATGAAATCCGTTCGGAGTTTCGTCCGGATCTCTTCAATATTTTCTAATTAGATGGACATGGATATACTGGTGCATATGATTCAACAACCTATTGACATGTTGGACTAAGATCCTGCCTGGAGACCCACAGAGACCCACAGAGGCCCACAGAGGCCCACAGAGACCCACAGAGGCAGACACTACAGAAAACCTTGGGACCTTATACTCCCAACATCTATCACATTAACATTAAAAGATGGCGCTGCAGTCATAGCAACCGTTTTAGAGTCTCCTGACCAATTCTGCTATTTTTTTAATATATATTTTTTCAATCTTTAACTTTTTTTTGTACATAATGTCTCCACCATTATTTCCTATGACCGAAAACAAGTTCTGGAGATCAGAACAGCTATAACTAACCTCGATTTGGATGACTCCGGACGTACGCCGATTACGGACCAGGCCGTAATCCCCGGGACTCAAAATGTAGGAAATTACGGCGCAAAAGAGACAGACGAGCCAGAACCCCGGCAAGACTATGTTGGCGAGCAAATAAACCGCCTCTACCCTCCACTCTGTTGGCTTTTCCATGTCAAGACTGGTCAGCATCCTCGGGTAAGAGGGGTGGCAGAACAAGGACATAGATAATATACAGTTCATCATGCATCATCAAGACCGGTCAGCATCCTCGGGTACGAGGGGTGGTGGAACAAGGACATAGATAATATACAGTTCATCTTGTTGGCTTTTGCCATGCATCGTCAACGACGTTCGGCAGGCCAGAGGCAAACATAAGATGAGGGGAGGAGGGGTGTGTCTTGAAGTTTTTGCTCACCTGAGTTAGAATACCTCATGATAAGCTGCAGACCAAGAGGGTTTTCATCTATATTTTCATCAGACCAACCATCTATATTTTCATCAGACCAACCATCTATATTTTCATCAGACCAACCATCTATATTTTCATCAGACCAACCATCTATATTTTCATCAGACCAACCATCTATATTTTCCGAAGCTGTCCATTTACCGCCTCAAACCGATGCTGGCACTAAGGCAGCTCTCAACGAGCTGTGTTGGGCCATAAGCAAACCAGAAAATGCACACCCAGAGGAAGCGTTCCTAGTTGCCGGTGATTTTAACGCAGGGAAAATGGAATTTGGTTTTACTTCGTTTTAAACAGCATGCCACCTTTGCAAACAGAGGTGACAAAATTCTAGATCACCTTTACTCCACACACAGAAAACATTTACTCCACACACAGAAAACATTTACTCCACACACAGAAAACATTTACTCCACACACAGAAAACATTTACTCCACACACAGAAAACATTTACTCCACACACAGAAAACATTTACTCCACACACAGAAAACATTTACACCACACACAGAAAACATTTACTCCACACACATAAAACATTTACACCACACACACAGATAACATTTACACCACACACAGAAAACATTTACACCACACACAGAAAACATTTACTCCACACACAGATAACATTTACACCACACACAGAAAACATTTACTCCACACACAGAAAACATTTACTCCACACACAGAAAACATTTACACCACACACACAGATAACATTTACACCACACACAGAAAACATTTACACCACACACAGAAAACATTTACTCCACACACAGAAAACATTTACACCACACACAGAAAACATTTACACCACACACAGAAAACATTTACACCACACACAGAAAACATTTACACCACACACAGAAAACATTGCCCAGTGACGCGAGCCTACCAGACGAGCTAAATGCCTTCTATGCTCTCTTCGAGACGATGTGAGTAAGACCTTTAATCAGGTTAACATTCAAACAGATGGAGTACCAGGACACGTACTCAGAGCATGTGTCTTCACTGACATTTTGACAACCTCTCCCTGACCCAGTCTGTAATTACAACATGTTTCAAGCAGACCACCACAGTCCCTGTGCCCAAAGAAGAGAAGATAACCTGCCTAAATGATTACCACCCCGTAGCACTCACATCTGTAGCCATGAAGTGCTTTGAAAGGCTGGTCATGGATAAAATCAATACTATCATCTCAGACACCCTGTACCCACCCTCATTGTGGATGTATTCCTCATGTTATTATTTTTATAGATGTTTCTCTCTGTATTGTGAAGGGACCGTAAGTCAGCATTTCACTGTTAGTCTACACCTGTTGTTTACCAAACATGTGACAAATAACATATGATTTGATTAATCACAGTAAGTTGGTAAATAATGCATTGCATTATTAGCTCTGATCATGTCATCTCATTTTGGTAAGTTGGTGTGAGTTACATCTAGTTACGGCACATTAGTGATGCAAACTTGGATGTTGCATTGCTTTTGAGACACCTTTGAGGTGAATTGTACTGTGATTCTCTATTTCAGAGCCACACAGAGGTGACCACCACACTTCGGTATGAGGATGTCTAGAAATATATGAACGTGCTTCTTTAATTATATTGTCATCGATTGATGATTAATAAAAGCTTTGATAAATAGATGATTCTGTGATAAAAAAAAAAAAATGGCTCCATATTGATGCTCATATTAAATCAGGAGATGGCCATAAATTGAAACTGATGGAGACACATCAACAAGTGAGCTTGGTCTTTCTCTGACCCTCCACATCTTCCATTAGAAGACACACCAGGGACCCCAGTCTTCCTCTGGCTCGTTGGACAGCCCCCCTCACCCAGGCCTCTGGTCCAATGTGCTTTGTTCTCGTTAGTTCTTTGTCCCGGTTCCTCCTGGTTCTGCCAGTGGAAATGAGCCAGATAACCCCCGTCTTCCATCCTCGAGTCTGGGCCATAGAGGCAGGCGTGTCGCATGGGGGCCTTTTTGTGTGAGCATACATGGGGGAGGGGGGGGGGGGCACAGATGCCTGTTCCCCAGAGACACAGCGGAGGTTAATGATCTCACAGCCTCTGCTGAAATAAATAAATCACTTCCAGCCAGGACTCTGAATAAATCTCCTCTCAAACTGCCATTTGCTGGAGCAAGGACCACCAGTTGCTAATGATTGCGTTTTCTCTCTTTCCTTCTCCCTCCCGCCTCTCTCTCTCTCTCTTTCCATCTCCCTCCCATCCCTCTCTCTCTTTCCTTATCCCTCCCGTCCCTCTCTCTCTCTCTTTCCATCTCCCTCCCTTCCCTCTCTCTCTCTTTCCATCTCCCTCCCTCCCGTCCCTCTCTCTCTCTTTCCTTCTCCCTCACGTCTATCTCTCTCTCTCTCTTTCCTTCTCCCTCCCTTCCTTCTCTCTCTCTCTCACTTTCCTTCTCCCTCCCTTCCCTCTCTCTCTCTCTTTCCATCTCCCTCCCTCCCGTCCCTCTCTCTCTCTCTTTCCTTCTCCCTCCCTTCCCTCTCTCTCTCTCTCTCTTTCCATCTCCCTCCCATCCCTCTCTCTCTCTCTCTCTTTATCCCTCTTGTCCCTCTCTCCCTAGCTTTCCTTCTCCCTCCCGTCCCTCTCTCCCTCTCTTTCATTCTCTCTCTTTCTCTTGATTGCCCGAGGGGGTAGCTTGTGACACAGATGAGTTCTTCCCTCTCTCTCTCTCTTTTTTTCTCCCTCCCGTCCCTCTCTCCCTCTCTTTCATTCTCTCTCTTTCTCTTGATTGCCCAAGGGGGTAGCTTGTGACACAGATGAGTTCTTCTCTCTCTCTCTCTCTCTCTTTTTCTCCCTCTCTCCCTCTCTTTCATTCTCTGTCTTTCTCACTCACTCTCCCAATTTTTTTAGTGGCTATTCTAATTCACTGTCAGGGGACATTAGCTAGCTGACAGGAGTCTGGACTGGGCAGGGGGTGTTGGTAGTGACAGTGTTCCGGGTAGGGGATTGTTGATAGTGACAGTGCTCCGGGTAGGGGGTGTTGGTAGTGACAGTGTTCTGGGTAGGGGATTGTTGATAGTCACAGTGTTCCGGGCAGGGGATTGTTGGTAGTGACAGTGTTCTGGGTAGGGGATTGTTGATAGTGACAGTGTTCCGGTTAGGAGGTGTTGGTAGTGACAGTGTTCCGGGTAGGGGATTGTTGGTAGTGACAGTGTTCCGGGCAGGGGATTGTTGGTAGTGACAGTGTTCTGGGTAGGGGATTGTTGATTGTGACAGTGTTCCGGTTAGGAGGTGTTGGTAGTGACAGTGTTCCGGGTAGGGGATTGTTGGTAGTGACAGTGTTCCGGGTAGGGGGGGGTTGGTAGTGACAGTGTTACGGGTAGGGGGTGTTGGTAGTGACAGTGTTCCGGGTAGGGGATTGTTGATAGTGACAGTGTTCCGGGTAGGGGGTGTTGGTAGTGACAGTGTTCCAGGTAGGGGGTGTTGATAGTGACAGTGTTCCGGGTAGGGGGTGTTGGTAGTGACAGTGTTCCGGGTAGGGGGGGGTTGGTAGTGACAGTGTTCCGGGTAGGGGGGGGTTGGTAGTGACAGTGTTCCGGGTAGGGGGTGTTGGTAGTGACAGTGTTCCGGGTAGGGGGGGGTTGGTAGTGACAGTGTTCCGGGTAGGGGGGGGTTGGTAGTGACAGTGTTACGGGTAGGGGGTGTTGGTAGTGACAGTGTTCCGGGTAGGGGATTGTTGATAGTGACAGTGTTATGGGTAGGGGGTGTTGGTAGTGACAGTGTTCCGGGTAGGGGGGGGTTGGTAGTGACAGTGTTACGGGTAGGGGATTGTTGATAGTGACAGTGTTCCGGGTAGGGGGTGTTGGTAGTGACAGTGTTCCGGGTAGGGGGTGTTGATAGTGACAGTGTTCCAGGTAGGGGGTGTTGGGTAGTGACAGTGTTCCGGGTAGGAGGTGTTGGTAGTGACAGTGTTATGGGTAGGGGATTGTTGGTAGTGACAGTGTTCCGGGTAGGGTGTGTTGATAGTGACAGTGTTATGGGTAGGGGGTGTTGATAGTGACAGTGTTCTGGGTAGGGGGTGTTGATAGTGACAGTGTTCCGGGTAGGGGGTGTTGGTAGTGACAGTGTTCCGGGTAGGGGATTGTTGATAGTGACAGTGTTCCGGGTAGGGGGTGTTGATAGTGACAGTGTTATGGGTAGGGGGTGTTGATAGTGACAGTGTTCTGGGTAGGGGGTGTTGATAGTGACAGTGTTCCGGGTAGGGGGTGTTGGTAGTGACAGTGTTCCGGGTAGGGGGTGTTGGTAGTGACAGTGGTAGTTGTTTCTTGTTTGGACAGAGCTGATTGTTAGAGTCGTGCTGTGCTGTAGGGGGCAGAAGGGTCAGTCACAATACAGCAACACCATTTAACTAAGACATCTGTCACTTCCCCTGTATCAGTGCCTGCAGTAGCCCAACACAGTTGCCCAATGCAGTATCCCAACGCAGTAGCCCAATGCAATGGCCCAACACAGTAGCCTAATGCAGTAGCCCAACGCAGTAGCCCAATGCAGTAGCCCAATGCAGTGGCCCAACACAGTAGCCTAACGCAGTAGCCCAACACAGTAGCCCAATGCAGTAGCCCAACGCAGTGGCCCAACGCAGTAGCCCAATGCAGTAGCCCAATGCAGTGGCCCAACGCAGTGGCCCAACGCAGTGGCCCAACGCAGTAGCCCAACGCAGTAGCCCAATGCTACTGTGTAATCAGTTATTACTAGATGGATAGTTTTGAAAGAAACTTGAAGAAGGGAAGGATGTATCATGATTGTCTGTTAAAAATGTTCATACTAATGTTATATACAAGGGGTCATAGTTAAAGGGTCAATCTGCGATTGCTACAATGAAAGTGTTCACACAGTGATGCTGACCCTTGTTGACCCCAATGCTTCCCACAGTTAAGTTGTCAAGTTGGCTGGATTTTCTTTTAGCTGGTGGACCATTCTTGATAGACACGAGAAACTGTTGAGCGTGAAAAACCCAGCAGTGTTGCAGTTCTTGACACCAACTGGTGAACCTGGCACCTACTACCATACCCCGTTCAAAGGCACTTAAATATTTGTCTAGTCCATTCTCCCTCTGATTGGCACACATACACAATCCATGTCTCAATTGTCTCAAGGCATAAAAATCCTCCTTGAACCAGTCTCTGCCCTTTCATCTACACTGATTGAAGTGGATTTAACAGGTGACATCAATAAGGGACCATAACTTTCACCTGGATTCACCTGGTCAGTCTACGTCATGGAAAGAGCATGCTTTGTACACTCAGTGAATATGCCCATTGCATTTGAGAGTGGTTACATTTCTCCAGCCTCATCCCTCAGCTGTTTACCAAAACAGAGGCAGGTGGTGCGTTGTGATCGTTTGAACTGCAGATTGCCACTTGTAGATATAAACAAGATTCTTTGCCATCCACTGATGGGAACATTACAATGCTAAACCTTTTGGTAGGAGTGATTTCTACACGTAGAATTCCATATACATCGAGTATTATTCCCCCCCGGGATTTATTTATATTTTATTGTGTAAACGATTGACACAAAACATTATGTAATGTAAAAGTGGAAGAATTTTTTAATTAATACATTTTTTTTTAAGATGACGGAAAAAATTATCAAACTCAAATTGACCTTTATTCGTATCGAGTTAGAAACACCTTTGGTAGCAATTACAGCTGTGTCTTTTTCTTCTCTAAGAGGTTTATACTCCTGGATTGTGCGATAGTTGCCCATTACTCTTTTCAAAATTCTTCAAGCTCAGCCATTTTCGGTTCTTTGCCATAGATTTTCAAGCAAATTTAAGTCAAAACTGTAACTTGGCCACTCAGGAACATTCAGAGTCTTCATGGTAAGAAACTCCAGTGTCGATTTGGCCTTGTGTTTTAGGTTGTTGTCCTGCTGAAAGGTGAATTCATCTCCCAGTCTCTGGTGTGAAGCAGTCTGAAGCAGGTTTTCCTCTGGGAGTTTTCCTGTGGCTAGTTTCACCCCGTTTCTTTTTTAAATCTCGTTTATCCCAGTCTTTACCGATATCAAGCATACCCATAACATGATGCAGCCACAACCATGCTTAATCAGAACAAATCAGTTACTCAGTGATGTGTTGTGTTGGATTTGCCCCAAACATAAGGCTTCCTTTACCCTGATTTTGTTTTGCAGTATTACTTTAGTGCCTTGTTTCATACTGGATACACATCTTGCAATATTTTTTATTCTGTATACTTGTATTGTTGTTTTCACTTTGTCATTTAAGTCATTATTGTGGAGTCACTACTAAGGGTGAGTGCTATTCACATTTTAATACTGTCATACCGTTTCTGTACCATACTGGGTTATTCTGCATTAACAGAAACGCACACAAGAGCCGCTATTTTAAGAAACACACAAAACAATAGGTAACAGGGATGTTGTTCCAGAATCTGTAACCAAGAAGGTTGACCTTTGACATCTAGCCACTTAGCTAGCAAGTTTAGCAAACCAAATGCATTGCTGTGGCCTCATTTTATAACCGGTGTGTACATTTCACACTACATTTCTGCTTTCTGCAGTTCTGAAAAGTCTGAGCACGTACAAAAACATTGAGATTTATCAACTTATCGTACGCCATACATACATACCCATGTTTGTCATTTTGAATCAGACCTATTGTAAACCTGTGCATGCATTAAAACTTCACCTGGAAAACACCTCCAGTCACCTTTTATGGTGACAGTAACACCCTTTAGTTACCTTTTATGGTGACAATAACACCCTTTATCCACCTTTTATGGTGACAATAACACCCTCCTGTCACCTTTAATGGTGACAATAACACCCTCCTGTCACCTTTTATGGTGACAATAACGCACTTTATTCACCTTTTATGGTGACAATAACGCCCTTTATTCACCTTTTACAGTGACAATTACACCCTCCTGTCACCTTTTATGGTGACAAAAACGCCCTTTATTCACCTTTATGGTGACAATAACACCCTCCTGTCACCTTTTATGGTGACAATAACGCCCTTTATTCACCTTTATGGTGACAATAACACCCTCCTGTCACCTTTTATGGTGACAATAACGCCCTTTATCCACCTTTTATGGTGACGATAACGCCCTTTATCCACCTTTTATGGTGACAATAACGCCCTTTATTCACCTTTTATGGTGACAATGACGCCCTTTATTAACCTTTTATGGTGACAATAACGCCCTTTATTAACCTTTTATGGTGACAATAACGCCCTTTATCCACCTTTTATGGTGGCAATAACACCCTTTATTCACCTTTTATGGTGACAATAACACCCTTTATTCACCTTTTATGGTGACAATAATGTCCTTTATCCACCTTTTATGGTGACAATAACGCCCTTGATTCACCTTTTATGGTGGCAATAACACCCCCCTGTCACCTTTAATGGTGACAATAACACCCTCCTGTCACATTTTATGGTGACACAAACTCCCTTTATTCACCTTTTATGGTGACAATAACACCCTCCTGTCACCTTTTATGGTGACAATAACGTCCTTTATTCACCTTTTATGGTGACAATAACACCCTCCTGTCACCTTTTATGGTGACAATAACGCCCTTTATTCACCTTTTATGGTGACAATAACACCCTCCTGTCACCTTTTATGGTGACAATAACGCACTTTATTCACCTTTTATGGTGACAATGACGCCCTTTATTAACCTTTTATGGTGACAATAACGCCCTTTATCCACCTTTTATGGTGGCAATAACGCCCTTTATTCACCTTTTATGGTGACAATAACACAATTTATTCACCTTTTATGGTGACAATAACGCCCTTGATCCACCTTTTATGGTGACAATAACGCCCTCCTGTCACATTTTATGGTGAATATAACGCACTTTATTCACCTTTTATGGTGACAATAACGACCTTTATTCACCTTTTACGGTGACAATTACACCCTCCTGTCACCTTTTATGGTGACAATAACGCCCTTTATCCACCTTTTATGGTGACAATAACGCCCTTTATCCACCTTTTATGGTGGCAATAACACCCTTTATTCACCTTTTATGGTGACAATAACACCCTTTATTCACCTTTTATGGTGGCAATAACACCCTCCTTTCACCTTTTATGGTGACAATAACGCCCTTTATTCACCTTTTATGGTGACAATAACACCCTCCGGTCACCTTTTATGGTGAATATAACGCACTTTATTCACCTTTTATGGTGACAATAACGTCCTTTATTGACCTTTTACGCTGACAATTACACCCTCCTGTCACCTTTTATGGTGACAATAACGCCCTTTATCCACCTTTTATGGTGACAATAACGCCCTTTATCCACCTTTTATGGTGACAATAACGCCCTTTATTCACCTTTTATGGTGACAATGACGCCCTTTATTAACCTTTTATGGTGACAATAACGCCCTTTATCCACCTTTTATGGTGGCAATAACACCCTTTATTCACCTTTTATGGTGACAATAACACCCTTTATTCACCTTTTATGGTGGCAATAACACCCTCCTTTCACCTTTTATGGTGACAATAACGCCCTTTATTCACCTTTTATGGTGACAATAACACCCTTTATTCACCTTTTATGGTGACAATAATGCCCGTTTTTTCTCCTTTTATGGTGACAATAACGCCCTTAATACACCTTTTATGGTGACAATAACTCCCTCCTGTCACCTTTTATGGTGACAATAACTCCCTTTATCCACAATAACTCCCTCCGGTCACCTTTTATGGTGAATATAACGCACTTTATTCACCTTTTATGGTGACAATAACGTCCTTTATTGACCTTTTACGCTGACAATTACACCCTCCTGTCACCTTTTATGGTGACAATAACGCCCTTTATCCACCTTTTATGGTGACAATAACGCCCTTTATCCACCTTTTATGGTGACAATAACGCCCTTTATTCACCTTTTATGGTGACAATGACGCCCTTTATTAACCTTTTATGGTGACAATAACGCCCTTTATCCACCTTTTATGGTGGCAATAACACCCTTTATTCACCTTTTATGGTGACAATAACACCCTTTATTCACCTTTTATGGTGGCAATAACACCCTCCTTTCACCTTTTATGGTGACAATAACGCCCTTTATTCACCTTTTATGGTGACAATAACACCCTTTATTCACCTTTTATGGTGACAATAATGCCCGTTTTTTCTCCTTTTATGGTGACAATAACGCCCTTAATACACCTTTTATGGTGACAATAACTCCCTCCTGTCACCTTTTATGGTGACAATAACTCCCTTTATCCACAATAACTCCCTCCTGTCACCTTTTATGGTGACAATAACTCCCTTTATTCACTTTTTATGCTGACAATAACGCCCTTTATCCACCTTTTATGGTGACAATAACGCCCTTTATTCACCTTTTATGGTGACAATAACACCCTTTATTCACCTTTTATGGTGACAAAAACGCCCTTTATTCACCTTTATGGTGACAATAACACCCTCCTGTCACCTTTTATGGTGACAATAACGCCCTTTATTCACCTTTATGGTGACAATAACACCCTCCTGTCACCTTTTATGGTGACGATAACGCCCTTTATCCACCTTTTATGGTGACAATAACGCCCTTTATTCACCTTTTATGGTGACAATGACGCCCTTTATTAACCTTTTATGGTGACAATAACGCCCTTTATTAACCTTTTATGGTGACAATAACGCCCTTTATCCACCTTTTATGGTGGCAATAACACCCTTTATTCACCTTTTATGGTGACAATAACAACCTTTATTCACCTTTTATGGTGACAATAATGTCCTTTATCCACCTTTTATGGTGACAATAACGCCCTTGATTCACCTTTTATGGTGGCAATAACACCCCCCTGTCACCTTTAATGGTGACAATAACACCCTCCTGTCACATTTTATGGTGCCACAAACTCCCTTTATTCACCTTTTATGGTGACAATAACACCCTCCTGTCACCTTTTATGGTGACAATAACGTCCTTTATTCACCTTTTATGGTGACAATAACACCCTCCTGTCACCTTTTATGGTGACAATAACGCCCTTTATTCACCTTTTATGGTGACAATAAGACCCTCCTGTCACCTTTTATGGTGACAATAACGCACTTTATTCACCTTTTATGGTGACAATAACGCCCTTTATTCACCTTTTATGGTGACAATGACGCCCTTTATTAACCTTTTATGGTGACAATAACGCCCTTTATCCACCTTTTATGGTGGCAATAACGCCCTTTATTCACCTTTTATGGTGACAATAACACAATTTATTCACCTTTTATGGTGACAATAACGCCCTTGATCCACCTTTTATGGTGACAATAACGCCCTCCTGTCACATTTTATGGTGAATATAACGCACTTTATTCACCTTTTATGGTGACAATAACGCCCTTTATTCACCTTTTACGGTGACAATTACACCCTCCTGTCACCTTTTATGGTGACAATAACGCCCTTTATCCACCTTTTATGGTGACAATAACGCCCTTTATCCACCTTTTATGGTGGCAATAACACCCTTTATTCACCTTTTATGGTGACAATAACACCCTTTATTCACCTTTTATGGTGGCAATAACACCCTCCTTTCACCTTTTATGGGACACTATGGGACACTGTGAAGTCCATGGAGAACAAGAGCACCTCCTCCCAGCTGCCCACTGCACTGAGGCTAGGTAACACGGTCACCACCGATAAATCCATGATTATCGAAAACTTCAACAAGCATTTCTCAACGGCTGGCCATGCCTTCCGCCTGGCTACTCCAACCTCGTCCAACAGCTCCCCCCCCCCGCAGCTACTCGCCCAAGCCTCTCCAGGTTCTCCTTTACCCAAATCCAGATAGCAGATGTTCTGAAAGAGCTGCAAAACCTGGACCCGTACAAATCAGCTGGGCTTGACAATCTGGACCCTCTATTCCTGAAACTATCCGCCGCCATTGTCGCAACCCCTATTACCAGCCTGTTCAACCTCTCTTTCATATCGTCTGAGATCCCCAAGGATTGGAAAGCTGCCGCAGTCATCCCCCTCTTCAAAGGGGGCGACACCCTGGACCCAAACTGTTACAGACCAATATCCATCCTGCCCTGCCTATCTAAGGTCTTCGAAAGCCAAGTCAACAAACAGATCACTGACCATCTTGAATCCCACCGTACCTTCTCCGCTGTGCAATCTGGTTTCCGAGCTGGTCACGGGTGTACCTCAGCCACGCTCAAGGTGCTAAACGATATCATAACCGCCATCGATAAAAGACAGTACTGTGCAGCCGTCTTCATAGACCTTGCCAAGGCTTTCGACTCTGTCAATCACCGTATTCTTATTGGCAGACTCAGTAGCCTCGGTTTTTCGGATGACTGCCTTGCCTGGTTCACCAATTACTTTGCAGACAGAGTTCAGTGTGTCAAATCGGAGGGCATGCTGTCCGGTCCTCTGGCAGTCTCTGTGGGGGTGCCACAGGGTTCAATTCTTGGGCCGACTCTTTTCTCTGTATATATCAATGATGTTTCTCATGCTGCGGGCGATTCCCTGATCCACCTCTACGCAGACGACACCATTCTATATACTTCCGGCCCGTCCTTGGACACTGTGCTATCTAACCTCCAAACGAGCTTCAATGCCATACAGCACTCCTTCCGTGGCCTCCAACTGCTCTTAAACGCTAGTAAAACCAAATGCATGCTTTTCAACCGTTCGCTGCCTGCACCCGCACGCCTGACCAGCATCACCAACCTGGATGGTTCCGACCTTGAATATGTGGACATCTATAAGTACCTAGGTGTCTGGCTAGACTCTAAACTCTCCTTCCAGACCCATATCAAACATCTCCAATCGAAAATCAAATCAAGAGTCGGCTTTCTATTCCGCAACAAAGCCTCCTTCACTCACGCCGCCAAACTTACCCTAGTAAAACTGACTATCCTACCGATCCTCGACTTCGGCGATGTCATCTACAAAATTGCTTCCAACACTATACTCAGCAAACTGGATGCAGTTTATCACAGTGCCATCCGTTTTGTCACTAAAGCACCTTATACCACCCACCACTGCGACTTGTATGCTCTAATCGGCTGGCCCTCGCTACATATTCGTCGCCAGACCCACTGGCTCCAGCTCATCTACAAGTCCATGCTAGGTAAAGCTCCGCCTTATCTCAGTTCACTGGTTACGATGGCAACACCCATCCGTAGCACGCGCTCCAGCAGGTGTATCTCACTGATCATCCCTAAAGCCAACACCTCATTTGGCCGCCTTTCGTTCCAGTTCTCTGCTGCCTGTGATTGGAACGAATTGCAAAAATCACTGAAGTTGGAGACTTTTATCTCCCTCACCAACTTCAAACATCTGCTATCTGAGCAGCTAACCGATCGCTGCAGCTGTACATAGTCTATTGGTAAATAGCCCACCCATTTTCACCTACCTCATCCCCATACTGTTTTTATTTATTTATTTTTCTGCTCTTTTGCACACCAATATCTCTACCTTTACATAACCATCTGATCATTTATCACTCCAGTGTTAATCTGCATAATTGTAATTATTTGCCTACCTTCTCATGCCTTTTGCACACAATGTATATATAGACTCCCCTTTTTTCTACTGTGTTATTGACTTGTTAATTGTTTACTCCATGTGTAACTCTGTGTTGTCTGTTCACACTGCTATGCCTTATCTTGGCCAGGTCGCAGTTGCAAATGAGAACTTGTTCTCAACTAGCCTACCTGGTTAAATAAAGGTGAAATAAAATAAAAAAAAATAAAAAAAAATGGTGACAATAACGCCCTTTATTCACCTTTTATGGTGACAATAACACCCTCCGGTCACCTTTTATGGTGAATATAACGCACTTTATTCACCTTTTATGGTGACAATAACGTCCTTTATTGACCTTTTACGCTGACAATTACACCCTCCTGTCACCTTTTATGGTGACAATAACGCCCTTTATCCACCTTTTATGGTGACAATAACGCCCTTTATCCACCTTTTATGGTGACAATAACGCCCTTTATTCACCTTTTATGGTGACAATGACGCCCTTTATTAACCTTTTATGGTGACAATAACGCCCTTTATCCACCTTTTATGGTGGCAATAACACCCTTTATTCACCTTTTATGGTGACAATAACACCCTTTATTCACCTTTTATGGTGGCAATAACACCCTCCTTTCACCTTTTATGGTGACAATAACGCCCTTTATTCACCTTTTATGGTGACAATAACACCCTTTATTCACCTTTTATGGTGACAATAATGCCCGTTTTTTCTCCTTTTATGGTGACAATAACGCCCTTAATACACCTTTTATGGTGACAATAACTCCCTCCTGTCACCTTTTATGGTGACAATAACTCCCTTTATCCACCCTTTATGGTGACAATAACGCCCTTTATCCACCTTTTATAGTGACAATAACTCCCTCCTGTCACCTTTTATGGTGACAATAACTCCCTTTATTCACTTTTTATGCTGACAATAACGCCCTTTATCCACCTTTTATGGTGACAATAACGCCCTTTATTCACCTTTTATGGTGACAATAACACCCTTTATTCACCTTTTATGGTGACAATAACGCCCTTTATCCACCTTTTATGGTGACAATAACGCCCTCCTGTCACATTTTATGGTGAATATAACGCACTTTATTCACCTTTTAAGGTGACAATAACGCCCTTTATTCCCCTTTTACGGTGACAATTACACCCTCCTGTCACCTTTTATGGTGACAATAACGCCCTTTATCCACCTTTTATGGTGACAATAATGCCCTTTATTCACATTTTATGGTGACACAAACTCCCTTTATTCACCTTTTATGGTGACAATAACACCCTCCTGTCACCTTTTATGGTGACAATAACGCCCTTTATTCACATTTTATGGTGACAATAACACCCTCCGGTCACCTTTTATGGTGAATATAACGCACTTTATTCACCTTTTATGGTGACAATAACGCCCTTTATTCACCTTTTACGGTGACAATTACACCCTCCTGTCACCTTTTATGGTGACAATAACGCCCTTTATCCACCTTTTATGGTGACAATAACGCCCTTTATCCACCTTTTATGGTGGCAATAACACCCTTTATTCACCTTTTATGGTGACAATAACACCCTTTATTAACCTTTTATGGTGGCAATAACACCCTCCTTTCACCTTTTATGGTGACAATAACACCCTTTATTCACCTTTTATGGTGACAATAACACCCTTTATTCACCTTTTATGGTGACAATAATGCCCGTTTTTTCTCCTTTTATGTTGACAATAACGCCCTTAATCCACCTTTTATGGTGACAATAACTCCCTCCTGTCACCTTTTATGGTGACAATAACTCCCTTTATTCACTTTTTATGCTGACAATAACACCCTTTATTCACCTTTTATGGTGACAATAACGCCCCATATATACGGCTATGCTGTATATACGGTATATCGCCCAAGCCTAGTCACTGCAATGTTGTTGATCTATCCTCAGTTTCCACCCATCACAGCCATTGAACTCCGTAGCTGTTTTATAATCACTAACGACCTCTTAGTGACTTCCCTGAGCAGTTTCCTTCCTCTCCTGCAGCTCAGTTCAGAAGGACGACTGTATCTTTGACGTGTCTGGGTGGTTTAATGCATCATGCTGTAGTATAGTTATTAACTTAACCATGCTTTAAAGAGATATTCAATGTCTGATTTGTTATTGTTACCCATCTACCAATCACTGCCCTTCTTTCTGAAGCTTTCAAAAAGCTCCCTGGTCTTTGTAGATAAATCTGTAAATTCAAGATTTGATTGAGTGACCATACAGATTGAAGGGGTAGTCGTCATAAAATCATGTCAAACACAATTTCGCACAGAGTCCATGTAACTTATGTGATTTGTTAAGCCACATTTTAACTCCTAAAACTAATTTAGGCTTGCCTAAACAAAGGGGGTGAATTATTCAACAATTATAATTTTTATTTTATTATTTTTAAAATTTTGTAGAATATTATTTTCAATTTGACAATATGTAAAAAAAAACAATTGTGTAGTTCAATGTAAAAATGTTAGCTATTTCAATCCCACTTTGTAACATCACAAAATGTGGTTAAAAACCCAAGGGGGTGAATACTTATGATAGCCACTGTATTCATTCCATAGGATCTACAGCGCTGTCAGAAAACATTCACACCCTTTGACTTTTTCCACATTTTGTTGTGTTAGAGCCTAAATTCAAAATGCACTCGCACATCTGAGCTAACTTTGTTGCAGGTGCATGGTAACAGTTGAATAAGATGAGAACAAAGAAGAAACCTGCACACTGCTCTGGCTAGTATCACTGCTCTGGCTAGTATCACTGCTCTAGCTAGTATCACTGCTCTGGCTAGTATCACTGCTCTGGCTAGTATCACTGCTCTGGCTAGTATCACTGCTCTGGCTAGTATCACTGCTCTGGCTAGTACCACTGCTCTGGCTAGTATCACTGCTCTGGCTAGTATCACTGCTCTGGCTAGTATCACTGCTCTGGCTAGTATCACTGCTCTGGCTAGTATCACTGCTCTGGCTAGTATCACTGCTCTGGCTAGTATCACTGCTCTGGCTAGTATCACTGCTCTGGCTAGTATCACTGCTCTGGCTAGTATCACTGCTCTGGCTAGTATCACTGCTCTTTATTAAGCTTTGCGTATCGGCCTCAAGGCCTTCGTCAGAGCTTTTGTTATGTTAGAGACTGATTTTTAAAATGGATTACATTTAGATTATGTCACTGATCTACACACAGTATCTCATAATGTCAAAGTTGAATTCTGTTGTTAGAAATGATACAGGCGTCCTTCCTAGCTCAATTGCAGGAGAGGAAGGAAACCGCATCTCTCGGATTTTACCACGAGGCCAATGATGACTTTAAAACAGTTACAGAGTTTAACAGCGATAGGAGATAACCAAAATGACCGAGTGAAAAGAAGGAAAGAAATTAACTTTATGTTTGGGGCAAATCCAACACAACACATCACGGTAAGGTCTACTGTATTTGGCGCATGTGACAAATACAATTTGATTAGTATTTTCAAGCATGGTGGTAGCTGCATCATGTTATGGGTATGCTTGTCATCGGCAAGGGCTAGGGAGTTTTTTTCTCAGGATTTAAAGAAATGGAATAGAGCTAAGCACTGGCAAAATCCAACAGACAATGGGAGACTAATTCATCTTACAGCAGGACAAGGACCTTAAACGAGGCCAAATATACACTGAAGTTGAATGTTCCTGAGTGGCCTGGTTACAGTTTTGACTTAAATTGGGCTGAAAATCTATGGCAAGACTTGAAAATGTCTGTCTATTAATGATCAACAACCAACTTTACAGAGCTTTAAGAATTTTGAGGAGAATAATGGGCAAATGGGTGCACAATTCAGGTGTGGAAAGCTCTTTGAGAATTACCCAGAAAGACACATATCTGTAATCGCTGGCAAAGGTGCTTCTACAAAGTATTGAATTAAGAGTGTTAATAGTTAGGTAAATCAAATATTTCTGTATTTTATTTTCCATTATTAAAATATTTAAAAATAAGACTTTTTTCTTCCACTTTGACATTATGACAATTACATCCATTTTAATCCCACTTTGTAACACAACAAAATGTGGGAAAAATTGAAGGTGCGTGAATACTTATCTGAAGACACTGTATGTTTTTTATTTTATTTATTTATTTCACCTTTATTTAACCAGGTAGGCAAGTTGAGAACAAGTTCTCATTTACAATTGCGACCTGGCCAAGATAAAGCAAAGCAGTTTGACACATACAACGACACAGAGTTACACATGGAGTAAAACAAACATACAGTCAATAATACAGTATAAACAAGTCTATATACGATGTGAGCAAATGAGGTGAGATAAGGGAGGTAAAGGCAAAAAGGCCATGGTGGCAAAGTAAATACAATATAGCAAGTAAAACACTGGAATGGTAGATTTGCAATGGGAGAATGTGCAAAGTAGAAATAAAAATAATGGGTGTCTACATACCTACTACTACCCAAATGAATGAGACCAGGAGAATCGCAAAGTGCCCAACGATTAGCTGGCAATTACTACCTGCCTTCCATTGTAATTTGTGTCTCCAATGGATTTGTGCCAATAATCAATGACACCATTCAGGACCAATTAGAACGCGGTGAACACGAACGAGAGAATGCAACAGATGCAGACACTGGGGTGGGTTACAGATATATTAGGTTTACATTCTAATGGCTAAATTGAGCAGAGATTGAATGGAGTGGTGTAGAGAAGCTAATCTCCCCCCCCCCCCCCCCCCCCCGTATCAAACTGGAGACACTGTAGTGCACTGTGTATTTATTATCTATAACTTCACATTTACAACATGACGCATGGAATTTACACTGAACCACTCGGTATCCCCCAAAAATATATGTGTGTCTGTGTTAGTGATGCGCGGATTGACTCATAACCCGCAGACCTAACGGGTTATATCCACGGGTTTTGGGGTCATGGAATATTGTGTGGATGAAGGGCTGGTTGCGGCCGCGTTGAATGAAGAGAAAATATATATATATATATATATATACAACAAAAATCCATCAATTTACAACCGTTGTGTAATTCAGATCTGTAGGCTACATTGAGATTTTTCTTTCATTCTTTGAATCTAGTGTTAGTGTGTAGTCTCAGCTATAGAGTCTAACTGTATCTAGTGTGTAGTCTCAGCTATAGAGTCTAACTGTATCTAGTGTGTAGTCTCAGATATAGAGTCTAACTGTATCTAGTGTGTAGTCTCAGCTATAGAGTCTAACTGTATCTAGTGTGTAGTCTCAGCTATAGAGTCTAACTGTATCTAGTGTGTAGTCTCAGCTATAGAGTCTAACTGTATCTAGTGTGTAGTCTCAGCTATATAGTCTAACTGTATCTAGTGTGTAGTCTCAGCTATAGAGTCTAACTGTATCTAGTGTGTAGTCTCAGATATAGAGTCTAACTGTATCTAGTGTGTAGTCTCAGCTATAGAGTCTAACTGTATATAGTGTTAGTGTGTAGTCATCTCTATAGAGTCTAACTGTATCTAGTGTGTAGTCTCAGCTATAGAGTCTAACTGTATCTAGTGTGTAGTCTCAGCTATAGAGTCTAACTGTATCTAGTGTGTAGTCTCAGCTATAGAGTCTAACTGTATCTAGTGTGTAGTCTCAGCTATAGAGTCTAACTGTATCTAGTGTGTAGTCTCAGCTATAGAGTCTAACTGTATCTAGTGTGTAGTCTCAGCTATAGAGTCTAACTGTATCTAGTGTGTAGTCTCAGCTATAGAGTCTAACTGTATCTAGTGTGTAGTCTCAGCTATAGAGTCTAACTGTATCTAGTGTGTAGTCTCATCTATAGAGTCTAACTGTATCTAGTGTGTAGTCTCAGCTGTAGAGTCTAACTGTATCTAGTGTGTAGTCTCAGCTATAGAGTCTAACTGTATCTAGTGTGTAGTCTCAGCTCTAGGGCCTAACTCTATGATGACAAATGCTTTTGGAAACTTGGGTAGAGAAAGTTAACGTTGATCCACTGAGGCCAAAAGGACAATGATGTCAGAGTTTAATTCAATAAGAGAAAAGTTGCGAAATGGAAATTTGAAATTAAATAGAGGCGAGGACCAGAACAGTAGTCTGTTAAAGAAGAGAGGACCTGAACAGTAGTCTAATGATATAGAAGAGAGGACCAGAACAGTAGTCTAATGTTATAGAAGAGAGGACCAGAACAGTAGTCTAATGTTATAGAAGAGAGGACCAGAACAGTAGTCTGATGTTATAGAAGAGAGGACCAGAACAGTAGTCTAATGATATAGAAGAGAGGACCAGAACAGTAGTCTGTTATAGAAGAGAGGACCAGAACAGTAGTCTGTTATAGAAGAGAGGACCAGAACATTAGTCTAATGTTATAGAAGAGAGGACCAGAACAGTAGTCTAATGTTATAGAAGAGAGGACCAGAACAGTAGTCTAATGTTATAGAAGAGAGGACCAGAACAGTAGTCTAATGTTATAGAAGAGAGGACCAGAACAGTAGTCTAATGATATAGAAGAGAGGACCAGAACAGTAGTCTAATGTTATAGAAGAGAGGACCAGAACAGTAGTCTAATGTTATAGAAGAGAGGACCAGAACAGTAGTCTAATGTTATAGAAGAGAAGACCAGAACAGTAGTCTAATGTTATAGAAGAGAGGACCAGAACAGTAGTCTGTGGTTAAAGAGAGGACCAGAACAGTAGTCTAATGTTATAGAAGAGAGGACCAGAACAGTAGTCTAATGTTCTAGAAGAGAGGACCAGAACAGTAGTCTAATGTTATAGAAGAGAGGACCAGAACAGTAGTCTAATGTTATAGAAGAGAAGACCAGAACAGTAGTCTAGTGTTATAGAAGAGAGGACCAGAACAGTAGTCTAATGTTATAGAAGAGAGGACCAGAACAGTAGTCTAATGTTATAGAAGAGAGGACCAGAACAGTAGTCTGTTATAGAAGAGAGGACCAGAACAGTAGTCTGTTATAGAACAGAGGACCAGAACAGTAGTCTGTTATAGAAGAGAGGACCAGAACAGTAGTCTAATGTTATAGAAGAGAGGACCAGAACAGTAGTCTGATGTTATAGAAGAGACGACCAGAATAGTAGTCTAATGATATAGAAGAGAGGACCAGAACAGTAGTCTGTTATAGAAGAGAGGACCAGAACAGTAGTCTGTTATAGAAGAGAGGACCAGAACATTAGTCTAATGTTATAGAAGAGAGGACCAGAACAGTAGTCTAATGTTATAGAAGAGAGGACCAGAACAGTAGTCTAATGTTATAGAAGAGAGGACCAGAACAGTAGTCTAATGTTATAGAAGAGAGGACCAGAACAGTAGTCTAATGTTATAGAAGAGAGGACCAGAACAGTAGTCTAATGTTATAGAAGAGAGGACCAGAACAGTAGTCTAATGTTATAGAAGAGAAGACCAGAACAGTAGTCTAATGTTATAGAAGAGAGGACCAGAACAGTAGTCTGTGGTTAAAGAGAGGACCAGAACAGTAGTCTAATGTTATAGAAGAGAGGACCAGAACAGTAGTCTAATGTTCTAGAAGAGAGGACCAGAACAGTAGTCTAATGTTATAGAAGAGAGGACCAGAACAGTAGTCTGTTATAGAAGAGAGGACCAGAACAGTAGTCTGTTATAGAACAGAGGACCAGAACAGTAGTCTGTTATAGAAGAGAGGACCAGAACAGTAGTCTGATGTTATAGAAGAGAGGACCAGAACAGTAGTCTAATGTTATAGAAGAGAGGACCAGAACAGTAGTCTAATGTTATAGAAGAGAGGACCAGAACAGTAGTCTGTTATAGAAGAGAGGACCAGAACAGTAGTCTAATGATATAGAAGAGAGGACCAGAACAGTAGTCTAATGTTATAGAAGAGAGGACCAGAACAGTAGTCTACTGTTATAGAAGAGAGGACCAGAACAGTAGTCTGTTATAGAAGAGAGGACCAGAACAGTAGTATGTGGTTGAAGAGAGGACCAGAACAGTAGTCTAAGGATATAGAAGAGAGGACCAGAACATGAGTCTGTTATAGAAGAGAGGACCAGAACAGTAGTATGTGGTTGAAGAGAGGACCAGAACAGTAGTCTGTTATAGAAGAGAGGACCAGAACAGTAGTCTGTTATAGAAGAGAGGACCAGAACAGTAGTATGTGGTTGAAGAGAGGACCAGAACAGTAGTCTGTTATAGAAGAGAGGACCAGAACAGTAGTCTGATGTTATAGAAGAGAGGACCAGAACAGTAGTCTGATGTTATAGAAGAGAGGACCAGAACAGTAGTCTAATGTTATAGAAGAGAGGACCAGAACAGTAGTCTAATGTTATAGAAGAGAGGACCAGAACAGTAGTCTAATGTTATAGAAGAGAGGACCAGAACAGTAGTCTAATGTTATAGAAGAGAGGACCAGAACAGTAGTCTAATGTTATAGAAAAGAGGACCAGAACAGTAGTCTAATGTTATAGAAGAGAGGACCAGAACAGTAGTCTAATGTTATAGAAGAGAGGACCAGAACAGTAGTCTGTGGTTAAAGAGAGGACCAGAACAGTAGTCTGTGGTTGAAGAGAGGACCAGAACAGTAGTCTAATGTTATAGAAGAGAGGACCAGAACAGTAGTCTAATGTTATAGAAGAGAGGACCAGAACAGTTGTCTGTGGTTAAAGAGAGGACCAGAACAGTATTCTGTGGTTGAAGAGAGGACCAGAACAGTAGTCTGTGGTTGAAGAGAGGACCAGAACAGTAGTCTAATGTTATATAAGAGAGGAACAGAACAGTAGTCTAATGTTATAGAAGAGAGGACCAGAACAGTAGTCTAATGTTATAGAAGACAGGACCAGAACAGTAGTCTAATGTTATAGAAGAGGACAAGAACAGTAGTCTAATGGTATAGAAGACAGGACCAGAACAGTAGTCTAATGTTATAGAAGAGAGGACCAGAACAGTAGTCTAATGTTATAGAAGAGAGGACCAGAACAGTAGTCTAATGTTATAGAAAAGAGGACCAGAACAGTAGTCTAATGTTATAGAAGAGAGGACCAGAACAGTAGTCTAATGTTATAGAAGAGAGGACCAGAACAGTAGTCTGTGGTTGAAGAGAGGACCAGAACAGTAGTCTAATGTTATATAAGAGAGGAACAGAACAGTAGTCTAATGTTATAGAAGAGAGGACCAGAACAGTAGTCTAATGTTATAGAAGACAGGACCAGAACAGTAGTCTAATGTTATAGAAGAGGACCAGAACAGTAGTCTAATGTTATAGAAGACAGGACCAGAACAGTAGTCTAATGTTATAGAAGAGGACCAGAACAGTAGTCTGTTATAGAAGACAGGACCAGAACAGTTGTCTGTGGTTGAAGAGAGGACCAGAACAGTAGTCTAATGTTATAGAAGAGAGGACCAGAACAGTAGTCTAATGTTATAGAAGAGAGGACCAGAACAGTTGTCTAATGTTATAGAAGAGAGGACCAGAACAGTAGTCTAATGTTATAGAAGAGAGGACCAGAACAGTAGTCTAATGTTATAGAAGAGAGGACCAGAACAGTAGTCTAATGTTATAGAATAGAGGACCAGAACAGTAGTCTAATGTTATAGAAGAGAGGACCAGAACAGTAGTCTAATGTTATAGAAGAGAGGACCAGAACAGTAGTCTAATGTTATAGAAGACAGGACAAGAACAGTAGTCTAATGTTATAGAAGAGAGGACCAGAACAGTAGTCTAATGTTCTAGAAGAGAGGACCAGAACAGTAGTCTAATGTTATAGAAGAGAGGACCAGAACAGTAGTCTAATGTTATAGAAGAGAAGACCAGAACAGTAGTCTAGTGTTATAGAAGAGAGGACCAGAACAGTAGTCTAATGTTATATAAGTGAGGACCAGAACAGTAGTCTAATGTTATAGAAGAGAGGACCAGAACAGTAGTCTGTTATAGAAGAGAGGACCAGAACAGTAGTCTGTTATAGAACAGAGGACCAGAACAGTAGTCTGTTATAGAAGAGAGGACCAGAACAGTAGTCTGATGTTATAGAAGAGAGGACCAGAACAGTAGTCTAATGTTATAGGAGAGAGGACCAGAACAGTAGTCTAATGTTATAGAAGAGAGGACCAGAACAGTAGTCTAATGTTATAGAAGAGAGGACCAGAACAGTAGTCTAATGTTATAGAAGAG
This sequence comes from Oncorhynchus clarkii lewisi, assembly GCF_045791955.1. Lineage (NCBI taxonomy): Eukaryota > Metazoa > Chordata > Actinopteri > Salmoniformes > Salmonidae > Oncorhynchus > Oncorhynchus clarkii. The sequence continues at coordinate 92,567,796 of NC_092151.1, read as the reverse complement.
AGGACCAGAACAGTAGTCTAATGTTATAGAAGAGAGGACCAGAACAGTAGTCTGTGGTTAAAGAGAGGACCAGAACAGTAGTCTGTGGTTGAAGAGAGGACCAGAACAGTAGTCTAATGTTATAGAAGAGAGGACCAGAACAGTGGTCTGTTATAGAAGACAGGACCAGAACAGTAGTCTGTTATAGAAGAGAGGACCAGAACAGTTGTCTAATGTTATAGAAGAGAGGACCAGAACAGTAGTCTGTGGTTGAAGAGAGGACCAGAACAGTAGTCTAATGTTATAGAAGAGAGGACCAGAACAGTAGTATGTTATAGAAGAGAGGACCAGAACAGTAGTCTAATGTTATAGAAGAGAGGACCAGAACAGTAGTCTAATGTTATAGAAGAGAGGACCAGAACAGTAGTCTAATGTTATAGAAGAGAAGACCAGAACAGTAGTCTAATGTTATAGAAGAGAGGACCAGAACAGTAGTCTAATGTTATAGAAGAGAGGACCAGAACAGTAGTCTAATGTTATAGAAGAGAAGACCAGAACAGTAGTCTAGTGTTATAGAAGAGAGGACCAGAACAGTAGTCTAATGTTATAGAAGAGAGGACCAGAACAGTAGTCTAATGTTATAGAAGAGAGGACCAGAACAGTAGTCTGTTATAGAAGAGAGGACCAGAACAGTAGTCTGTTATAGAACAGAGGACCAGAACAGTAGTCTGTGGTTAAAGAGAGGACCAGAACAGTAGTCTAATGTTATAGAAGAGAGGACCAGAACAGTAGTGTAATGTTCTAGAAGAGAGGACCAGAACAGTAGTCTAATGTTATAGAAGAGAGGACCAGAACAGTAGTCTAATGTTATAGAAGAGAAGACCAGAACAGTAGTCTAGTGTTATAGAAGAGAGGACCAGAACAGTAGTCTAATGTTATAGAAGAGAGGACCAGAACAGTAGTCTAATGTTATAGAAGAGAGGACCAGAACAGTAGTCTGTTATAGAAGAGAGGACCAGAACAGTAGTCTGTTATAGAACAGAGGACCAGAACAGTAGTCTGTTATAGAAGAGAGGACCAGAACAGTAGTCTGATGTTATAGAAGAGAGGACCAGAACAGTAGTCTAATGTTATAGAAGAGAGGACCAGAACAGTAGTCTAATGTTATAGAAGAGAGGACCAGAACAGTAGTCTAATGTTATAGAAGAGAGGACCAGAACAGTAGTCTGTTATAGAAGAGAGGACCAGAACAGTAGTCTAATGTTATAGAAGAGAGGACCAGAACAGTAGTCTAATGTTATAGAAGAGAGGACCAGAACAGTAGTCTGTTATAGAAGAGAGGACCAGAACAGTAGTATGTGGTTGAAGAGAGGACCAGAACAGTAGTCTAAGGATATAGAAGAGAGGACCAGAACATGAGTCTGTTATAGAAGAGAGGACCAGAACAGTAGTATGTGGTTGAAGAGAGGACCAGAACAGTAGTCTGTTATAGAAGAGAGGACCAGAACAGTAGTCTGTTATAGAAGAGAGGACCAGAACAGTAGTATGTGGTTGAAGAGAGGACCAGAACAGTAGTCTGTTATAGAAGAGAGGACCAGAACAGTAGTCTGATGTTATAGAAGAGAGGACCAGAACAGTAGTCTGATGTTATAGAAGAGAGGACCAGAACAGTAGTCTAATGTTATAGAAGAGAGGACCAGAACAGTAGTCTAATGTTATAGAAGAGAGGACCAGAACAGTAGTCTAATGTTATAGAAGAGAGGACCAGAACAGTAGTCTAATGTTATAGAAGAGAGGACCAGAACAGTAGTCTGATGTTATAGAAAAGAGGACCAGAACAGTAGTCTAATGTTATAGAAGAGAGGACCAGAACAGTAGTCTGTTATAGAAGAGAGGACCAGAACAGTAGTCTGTGGTTAAAGAGAGGACCAGAACAGTAGTCTGTGGTTGAAGAGAGGACCAGAACAGTAGTCTAATGTTATAGAAGAGAGGACCAGAACAGTAGTCTAATGTTATAGAAGAGAGGACCAGAACAGTTGTCTGTGGTTAAAGAGAGGACCAGAACAGTATTCTGTGGTTGAAGAGAGGACCAGAACAGTAGTCTGTGGTTGAAGAGAGGACCAGAACAGTAGTCTAATGTTATATAAGAGAGGAACAGAACAGTAGTCTAATGTTATAGAAGAGAGGACCAGAACAGTAGTCTAATGTTATAGAAGACAGGACCAGAACAGTAGTCCAATGTTATAGAAGAGGACAAGAACAGTAGTCTAATGTTATAGAAGACAGGACCAGAACAGTAGTCTAATGTTATAGAAGACAGGACCAGAACAGTTGTCTGTGGTTGAATAGAGGACCAGAACAGTAGTCTAATGTTATAGAAGAGAGGACCAGACCAGTAGTCTAATGTTATAGAAGAGAGGACCAGAACAGTAGTCTAATGTTATAGAAGAGAGGACCAGAACAGTAGTCTAATGTTATAGAAGAGAGGACCAGAACAGTAGTCTAATGTTATAGAAGAGAGGACCAGAACAGTAGTCTAATGTTATAGAAGAGAGGACCAGAACAGTAGTCTGTGGTTGAAGAGAGGACGAGAACAGTAGTCTAATGTTATAGAAGAGAGGACCAGAACAGTGGTCTGTTATAGAAGACAGGACCAGAACAGTAGTCTGATATAGAAGACAGGACCAGAACAGTAGTCTGTTATAGAAGAGAGGACCAGAACAGTTGTCTAATGTTATAGAAGAGAGGACCAGAACAGTAGTCTGTGGTTGAAGAGAGGACCAGAACAGTAGTCTAATGTTATAGAAGAGAGGACCAGAACAGTAGTATGTTATAGAAGAGAGGACCAGAACAGTAGTCTAATGTTATAGAAGAGAGGACCAGAACAGTAGTCTAATGTTATAGAAGAGAGGACCAGAACAGTAGTCTAATGTTATAGAAGAGAGGACCAGAACAGTAGTCTAATGTTATAGAAGAGAGAACCGGAACAGTAGTCTGTGGTTAAAGAGAGGACCAGAACAGTAGTCTAATGTTATAGAAGAGAGGACCAGAACAGTAGTCTAATGTTATAGAAGAGAGGACCAGAACAGTAGTCTGTTATAGAAGAGAGGACCAGAACAGTAGTCTAATGTTATAGAAGAGAAGACCAGAACAGTAGTCTAATGTTATAGAAGAGAGGACCAGAACAGTAGTCTAATGTTATAGAAGAGAGGACCAGAACAGTAGTCTAATGTTATAGAAGAGAGGACCAGAACAGTAGTCTAATGTTATAGAAGACAGGACCAGAACAGTATTTTAATGTTATAGAAGAGACGACCAGAACAGTAGTCTAATGCTCTAGAAGAGAGGACCAGAACAGTGGTCTGTTATAGAAGACAGGACCAGAACAGTAGTCTGTTATAGAAGACAGGACCAGAACAGTAGTCTGTTATAGAAGAGAGGACCAGAACAGTTGTCTAATGTTATAGAAGAGAGGACCAGAACAGTAGTCTGTGGTTGAAGAGAGGACCAGAACAGTAGTCTAATGTTATAGAAGAGAGGACCAGAACAGTAGTATGTTATAGAAAAGAGGACCAGAACAGTAGTCTAATGTTATAGAAGAGAGGACCAGAACAGTAGTCTAATGTTATAGAAGAGAGGACCAGAACAGTAGTCTAATGTTATAGAAGAGAGGACCAGAACAGTAGTCTAATGTTATAGAAGAGAGGACCAGAACAGTAGTCTAATGTTATAGAAGAGAGAACCAGAACAGTAGTCTGTGGTTAAAGAGAGGACCAGAACAGTAGTCTAATGTTATAGAAGAGAGGACCAGAACAGTAGTCTAATGTTATAGAAAAGAGGACCAGAACAGTAGTCTGTTATAGAAGAGAGGAACAGAACAGTAGTCTAATGTTATAGAAGAGAGGACCAGAACAGTAGTCTAATGTTATAGAAGAGAGGACCAGAACAGTAGTCTAATGTTATAGAAGAGAGGACCAGAACAGTAGTCTAATGTTATAGAAGAGAGGACCAGAAAAGTAGTCTAATGTTATAGAAGAGAGGACCAGAACAGTAGTCTAATGTTATAGAAGACAGGACAAGAACAGTAGTCTAATGTTATAGAAGAGAGGACCAGAACAGTAGTCTAATGTTCTAGAAGAGAGGACCAGAACAGTAGTCTAATGTTATAGAAGACAGGACCAGAACAGTAGTCTAATGTTATAGAAGAGGACAAGAACAGTAGTCTAATGTTATAGAAGACAGGACCAGAACAGTAGTCTAATGTTATAGAAGAGGACCAGAACAGTAGTCTGTTATAGAAGACAGGACCAGAACAGTTGTCTGTGGTTGAATAGAGGACCAGAACAGTAGTCTAATGTTATAGAAGAGAGGACCAGAACAGTAGTCTAATGTTATAGAAGAGAGGACCAGAACAGTAGTCTAATGTTATAGAAGAGAGGACCAGACCAGTAGTCTAATGTTATAGAAGAGAGGACCAGAACAGTAGTCTAATGTTATAGAAGAGAGGACCAGAACGGTAGTCTAATGTTATAGAAGAGAGGACCAGAACAGTAGTCTAATGTTATAGAAGAGAGGACCAGAACAGTAGTCTAATGTTATAGAAGAGAGGACCAGAACAGTAGTCTGTGGTTGAAGAGAGGACGAGAACAGTAGTCTAATGTTATAGAAGAGAGGACCAGAACAGTGGTCTGTTATAGAAGACAGGACCAGAACAGTAGTCTGATATAGAAGACAGGACCAGAACAGTAGTCTGTTATAGAAGAGAGGACCAGAACAGTTGTCTAATGTTATAGAAGAGAGGACCAGAACAGTAGTCTGTGGTTGAAGAGAGGACCAGAACAGTAGTCTAATGTTATAGAAGAGAGGACCAGAACAGTAGTATGTTATAGAAGAGAGGACCAGAACAGTAGTCTAATGTTATAGAAGAGAGGACCAGAACAGTAGTCTAATGTTATAGAAGAGAGGACCAGAACAGTAGTCTAATGTTATAGAAGAGAGGACCAGAACAGTAGTCTAATGTTATAGAAGAGAGAACCGGAACAGTAGTCTGTGGTTAAAGAGAGGACCAGAACAGTAGTCTAATGTTATAGAAGAGAGGACCAGAACAGTAGTCTAATGTTATAGAAGAGAGGACCAGAACAGTAGTCTGTTATAGAAGAGAGGACCAGAACAGTAGTCTAATGTTATAGAAGAGAAGACCAGAACAGTAGTCTAATGTTATAGAAGAGAGGACCAGAACAGTAGTCTAATGTTATAGAAGAGAGGACCAGAACAGTAGTCTAATGTTATAGAAGAGAGGACCAGAACAGTAGTCTAATGTTATAGAAGACAGGACCAGAACAGTATTTTAATGTTATAGAAGAGACGACCAGAACAGTAGTCTAATGCTCTAGAAGAGAGGACCAGAACAGTGGTCTGTTATAGAAGACAGGACCAGAACAGTAGTCTGTTATAGAAGACAGGACCAGAACAGTAGTCTGTTATAGAAGAGAGGACCAGAACAGTTGTCTAATGTTATAGAAGAGAGGACCAGAACAGTAGTCTGTGGTTGAAGAGAGGACCAGAACAGTAGTCTAATGTTATAGAAGAGAGGACCAGAACAGTAGTATGTTATAGAAAAGAGGACCAGAACAGTAGTCTAATGTTATAGAAGAGAGGACCAGAACAGTAGTCTAATGTTATAGAAGAGAGGACCAGAACAGTAGTCTAATGTTATAGAAGAGAGGACCAGAACAGTAGTCTAATGTTATAGAAGAGAGAACCAGAACAGTAGTCTGTGGTTAAAGAGAGGACCAGAACAGTAGTCTAATGTTATAGAAGAGAGGACCAGAACAGTAGTCTAATGTTATAGAAAAGAGGACCAGAACAGTAGTCTGTTATAGAAGAGAGGAACAGAACAGTAGTCTAATGTTATAGAAGAGAGGACCAGAACAGTAGTCTAATGTTATAGAAGAGAGGACCAGAACAGTAGTCTAATGTTATAGAAGAGAGGACCAGAACAGTAGTCTAATGTTATAGAAGAGAGGACCAGAAAAGTAGTCTAATGTTATAGAAGAGAGGACCAGAACAGTAGTCTAATGTTATAGAAGACAGGACAAGAACAGTAGTCTAATGTTATAGAAGAGAGGACCAGAACAGTAGTCTAATGTTCTAGAAGAGAGGACCAGAACAGTAGTCTAATGTTATAGAAGAGAGGACCAAAACAGTAGTCTGTTATAGAAGAGAGGACCAGAACAGTAGTCTAATGTTATAGAAGAGAAGACCAGAACAGTAGTCTAATGTTATAGAATAGAGGACCAGAACAGTAGTCTAATGTTATAGAAGAGAGGACCAGAACAGTAGTCTAATGTTATAGAAGAGAGGACCAGAACAGTAGTCTAATGTTATAGAAGACAGGACCAGAACAGTATTTTAATGTTATAGAAGAGACGACCAGAACAGTAGTCTAATGCTCTAGACGAGAGGACCAGAACAGTGGTCTGTTATAGAAGACAGGACCAGAACAGTAGTCTGTTATAGAAGACAGGACCAGAACAGTAGTCTGTTATAGAAGAGAGGACCAGAACAGTTGTCTAATGTTATAGAAGAGAGGACCAGAACAGTAGTCTGTGGTTGAAGAGAGGACCAGAACAGTAGTCTAATGTTATAGAAGAGAGGACCAGAACAGTAGTATGTTATAGAAAAGAGGACCAGAACAGTAGTCTAATGTTATAGAAGAGAGGACCAGAACAGTAGTCTAATGTTATAGAAGAGAGGACCAGAACAGTAGTCTAATGTTATAGAAGAGAGGACCAGAACAGTAGTCTAATGTTATAGAAGAGAGAACCAGAACAGTAGTCTGTGGTTACAGAGAGGACCAGAACAGTAGTCTAATGTTATAGAAGAGAGGACCAGAACAGTAGTCTAATGTTATAGAAAAGAGGACCAGAACAGTAGTCTGTTATAGAAGAGAGGAACAGAACAGTAGTCTAATGTTATAGAAGAGAGTACCAGAACAGTAGTCTAATGTTATAGAAGAGAGGACCAGAACAGTAGTCTAATGTTATAGAAGAGAGGACCAGAAAAGTAGTCTAATGTTATAGAAGAGAGGACCAGAACAGTAGTCTAATGTTATAGAAGACAGGACAAGAACAGTAGTCTAATGTTATAGAAGAGAGGACCAGAACAGTAGTCTAATGTTCTAGAAGAGAGGACCAGAACAGTAGTCTAATGTTATAGAAGAGAGGACCAGAACAGTAGTCTAATGTTATAGAAGAGAAGACCAGAACAGTAGTCTAGTGTTATAGAAGAGAGGACCAGAACAGTAGTCTAATGTTATATAAGTGAGGACCAGAACAGTAGTCTAATGTTATAGAAAAGAGGACCAGAACAGTAGTCTGTTATAGAAGAGAGGACCAGAACAGTAGTCTGTTATAGAACAGAGGACCAGAACAGTAGTCTGTTATAGAAGAGAGGACAAGAACAGTAGTCTGATGTTATAGAAGAGAGGACCAGAACAGTAGTCTAATGTTATAGAAGAGAGGACCAGAACAGTAGTCTAATGTTATAGAAGAGAGGACCAGAACAGTAGTCTAATGTTATAGAAGAGAGGACCAGAACAGTAGTCTGTTATAGAAGAGAGGACCAGAACAGTAGTCTAATGATATAGAAGAGAGGACCAGAACAGTAGTGTAATGTTATAGAAGAGAGGACCTGAACAGTAGTCTAATGTTATAGAAGAGAGGACCAGAACAGTAGTCTGTTATAGAAGAGAGGACCAGAACAGTAGTATGTGGTTGAAGAGAGGACCAGAACAGTAGTCTAAGGATATAGAAGAGAGGACCAGAACATTAGTCTGTTAAAGAAGAGAGGACCAGAACAATAGTATGTGGTTGAAGAGAGGACCAGAACAGTAGTCTGTTATAGAAGAGAGGACCAGAACAGTAGTCTGTTATAGAAGAGAGGACCAGAACAGTAGTATGTGGTTGAAGAGAGGACCAGAACAGTAGTCTGTTATAGAAGAGAGGACCAGAACAGTAGTCTGATGTTATAGAAGAGAGGACCAGAACAGTAGTCTGTGGTTTAAGAGAGGACCAGAACAGTAGTCTAATGTTATAGAAGAGAGGACCAGAACAGTAGTCTAATGTTATAGAAGAGAGGACCAGAACAGTAGTCTGTGGTTAAAGAGAGGACCAGGACAGTAGTCTGTGGTTGAAGAGAGGACCAGAACAGTAGTCTGTGGTTGAAGAGAGGACCAGAACAGTAGTCTAATGTTATATAAGAGAGGAACAGAACAGTAGTCTAATGTTATAGAAGAGAGGACCAGAACAGTAGTCTAATGTTATAGAAGACAGGACCAGAACAGTAGTCTAATGTTATAGAAGAGGACCAGAACAGTAGTCTAATGATATAGAAGAGAGGACCAGAACAGTAGTCTAATGTTATAGAAGAGAGAACCAGAACAGTAGTCTAATGTTATAGAAGAGAGGACCAGAACAGTAGTCTGTTATAGAAGAGAGGACCAGAACAGTAGTATGTGGTTGAAGAGAGGACCAGAACAGTAGTCTAAGGATATAGAAGAGAGGACCAGAACATGAGTCTGTTATAGAAGAGAGGACCAGAACAGTAGTATGTGGTTGAAGAGAGGACCAGAACAGTAGTCTGTTATAGAAGAGAGGACCAGAACAGTAGTCTGTTATAGAAGAGAGGACCAGAACAGTAGTATGTGGTTGAAGAGAGGACCAGAACAGTAGTCTGATGTTATAGAAGAGAGGACCAGAACAGTAGTCTAATGTTATAGAAGAGAGGACCAGAACAGTAGTCTAATGTTATAGAAGAGAGGACCAGAACAGTAGTCTAATGTTATAGAAGAGAGGACCAGAACAGTAGTCTAATGTTATAGAAGAGAGGACCAGAACAGTAGTCTAATGTTATAGAAGAGAGGACCAGAACAGTAGTCTAATGTTATAGAAGAGAGGACCAGAACAGTAGTCTAATGTTATAGAAGAGAGGACCAGAACAGTAGTCTGTGGTTAAAGAGAGGACCAGAACAGTAGTCTGTGGTTGAAGAGAGGACCAGAACAGTAGTCTAATGTTATAGAAGAGAGGACCAGAACAGTAGTCTAATGTTATAGAAGAGAGGACCAGAACAGTTGTCTGTGGGTAAAGAGAGGACCAGAACAGTATTCTGTGGTTGAAGAGAGGACCAGAACAGTAGTCTGTGGTTGAAGAGAGGACCAGAACAGTAGTCTAATGTTATATAAGAGAGGAACAGAACAGTAGTCTAATGTTATAGAAGAGAGGACCAGAACAGTAGTCTAATGTTATAGAAGACAGGACCAGAACAGTAGTCTAATGTTATAGAAGAGGACAAGAACAGTAGTCTAATGTTATAGAAGACAGGACCAGAACAGTAGTCTAATGTTATAGAAGAGGACCAGAACAGTAGTCTGTTATAGAAGACAGGACCAGAACAGTTGTCTGTGGTTGAATAGAGGACCAGAACAGTAGTCTAATGTTATAGAAGAGAGGACCAGAACAGTAGTCTAATGTTATAGAAGAGAGGACCAGAACAGTAGTCTAATGTTATAGAAGAGAGGACCAGAACAGTAGTCTAATGTTATAGAAGAGAGGACCAGAACAGTAGTCTAATGTTATAGAAGAGAGGACCAGAACAGTAGTCTAATGTTATAGAAGAGAGGACCAGAACAGTAGTCTAATGTTATAGAAGAGAGGACCAGAACAGTAGTCTAATGTTATAGAAGAGAGGACCAGAACAGTAGTCTGTGGTTGAAGAGAGGACGAGAACAGTAGTCTAATGTTATAGAAGAGAGGACCAGAACAGTGGTCTGTTATAGAAGACAGGACCAGAACAGTAGTCTGTTATAGAAGACAGGACCAGAACAGTAGTCTGTTATAGAAGAGAGGACCAGAACAGTTGTCTAATGTTATAGAAGAGAGGACCAGAACAGTAGTCTGTGGTTGAAGAGAGGACCAGAACAGTAGTCTAATGTTATAGAAGAGAGGACCAGAACAGTAGTATGTTATAGAAGAGAGGACCAGAACAGTAGTCTAATGTTATAGAAGAGAGGACCAGAACAGTAGTCTAATGTTATAGAAGAGAGGACCAGAACAGTAGTCTAATGTTATAGAAGAGAGGACCAGAACAGTAGTCTAATGTTATAGAAGAGAGAACCGGAACAGTAGTCTGTGGTTAAAGAGAGGACCAGAACAGTAGTCTAATGTTATAGAAGAGAGGACCAGAACAGTAGTCTAATGTTATAGAAGAGAGGACCAGAACAGTAGTCTGTTATAGAAGAGAGGACCAGAACAGTAGTCTAATGTTATAGAAGAGAAGACCAGAACAGTAGTCTAATGTTATAGAAGAGAGGACCAGAACAGTAGTCTAATGTTATAGAAGAGAGGACCAGAACAGTAGTCTAATGTTATAGAAGAGAGGACCAGAAAAGTAGTCTAATGTTATAGAAGAGAGGACCAGAACAGTAGTCTGATATAGAAGAGAGGACAGAACAGTAGTCTAATGTTATAGAAGAGAGGACCAGAACAGTAGTCTAATGTTATAGAAGAGAAGACCAGAACAGTAGTCTAATGTTATAGAAGAGAGGACCAGAACAGTATTTTAATGTTATAGAAGAGAGGACCAGAACAGTAGTCTAATGCTCTAGAAGAGAGGACCAGAACAGTGGTCTGTTATAGAAGACAGGACCAGAACAGTAGTCTGTTATAGAAGACAGGACCAGAACAGTAGTCTGTTATAGAAGAGAGGACCAGAACAGTTGTCTAATGTTATAGAAGAGAGGACCAGAACAGTAGTCTAATGTTATAGAAGAGAGGACCAGAACAGTAGTCTGATATAGAAGAGAGGACAGAACAGTAGTCTAATGTTATAGAAGAGAGGACCAGAACAGTAGTCTAATGTTATAGAAGAGAAGACCAGAACAGTAGTCTAATGTTATAGAAGAGAGGACCAGAACAGTATTTTAATGTTATAGAAGAGAGGACCAGAACAGTAGTCTAATGCTCTAGAAGAGAGGACCAGAACAGTGGTCTGTTATAGAAGACAGGACCAGAACAGTAGTCTGTTATAGAAGACAGGACCAGAACAGTAGTCTGTTATAGAAGAGAGGACCAGAACAGTTGTCTAATGTTATAGAAGAGAGGACCAGAACAGTAGTATGTTATAGAAAAGAGGACCAGAACAGTAGTCTAATGTTATAGAAGAGAGGACCAGAACAGTAGTCTAATGTTATAGAAGAGAGGACCAGAACAGTAGTCTAATGTTATAGAAGAGAGGACCAGAACAGTAGTCTAATGTTATAGAAGAGAGAACCAGAACAGTAGTCTAATGTTATAGAAGAGAGGACCAGAAAAGTAGTCTAATGTTATAGAAGAGAGGACCAGAACAGTAGTCTAATGTTATAGAAGACAGGACAAGAACAGTAGTCTAATGTTATAGAAGAGAGGACCAGAACAGTAGTCTAATGTTCTAGAAGAGAGGACCAGAACAGTAGTCTAATGTTATAGAAGAGAGGACCAGAACAGTAGTCTAATGTTATAGAAGAGAAGACCAGAACAGTAGTCTAGTGTTATAGAAGAGAGGACCAGAACAGTAGTCTAATGTTATATAAGTGAGGACCAGAACAGTAGTCTAATGTTATAGAAGAGAGGACCAGAACAGTAGTCTGTTATAGAAGAGAGGACCAGAACAGTAGTCTGTTATAGAACAGAGGACCAGAACAGTAGTCTGTTATAGAAGAGAGGACAAGAACAGTAGTCTGATGTTATAGAAGAGAGGACCAGAACAGTAGTCTAATGTTATAGGAGAGAGGACCAGAACAGTAGTCTAATGTTATAGAAGAGAGGACCAGAACAGTAGTCTAATGTTATAGAAGAGAGGACCAGAACAGTAGTCTGTTATAGAAGAGAGGACCAGAACAGTAGTCTAATGATATAGAAGAGAGGACCAGAACAGTAGTCTAATGTTATAGAAGAGAGGACCTGAACAGTAGTCTAATGTTATAGAAGAGAGGACCAGAACAGTAGTCTGTTATAGAAGAGAGGACCAGAACAGTGGTATGTGGTTGAAGAGAGGACCAGAACAGTAGTCTAAGGATATAGAAGAGAGGACCAGAACATTAGTCTGTTATAGAAGAGAGGACCAGAACAATAGTATGTGGTTGAAGAGAGGACCAGAACAGTAGTCTGTTATAGAAGAGAGGACCAGAACAGTAGTCTGTTATAGAAGAGAGGACCAGAACAGTAGTATGTGGTTGAAGAGAGGACCAGAACAGTAGTCTGTTATAGAAGAGAGGACCAGAACAGTAGTCTGATGTTATAGAAGAGAGGACCAGAACAGTAGTCTGTGGTTTAAGAGAGGACCAGAACAGTAGTCTAATGTTATAGAAGAGAGGACCAGAACAGTAGTCTAATGTTATAGAAGAGAGGACCAGAACAGTAGTCTGTGGTTAAAGAGAGGACCAGAACAGTAGTCTGTGGTTGAAGAGAGGACCAGAACAGTAGTCTGTGGTTGAAGAGAGGACCAGAACAGTAGTCTAATGTCATATAAGAGAGGAACAGAACAGTAGTCTAATGTTATAGAAGAGAGGACCAGAACAGTAGTCTAATGTTATAGAAGACAGGACCAGAACAGTAGTCTAATGTTATAGAAGAGGACCAGAACAGTAGTCTAATGTTATAGAAGACAGGACCAGAACAGTAGTCTAATGTTATAGAAGAGGACCAGAACAGTAGTCTGTTATAGAAGACAGGACCAGAACAGTTGTCTGTGGTTGAAGAGAGGACCAGAACAGTAGTCTAATGTTATAGAAGAGAGGACCAGAACAGTAGTCTAATGTTATAGAAGAGAGGACCAGAACAGTAGTCTAATGTTATAGAAGAGAGGACCAGAACAGTAGTCTAATGTTATAGAATAGAGGACCAGAACAGTAGTCTAATGTTATAGAAGAGAGGACCAGAACAGTAGTCTAATGTTATAGAAGAGAGGACCAGAACAGTAGTCTAATGTTATAGAAGACAGGACAAGAACAGTAGTCTAATGTTATAGAAGAGAGGACCAGAACAGTAGTCTAATGTTCTAGAAGAGAGGACCAGAACAGTAGTCTAATGTTATAGAAGAGAGGACCAGAACAGTAGTCTAATGTTATAGAAGAGAAGACCAGAACAGTAGTCTAGTGTTATAGAAGAGAGGACCAGAACAGTAGTCTAATGTTATATAAGTGAGGACCAGAACAGTAGTCTAATGTTATAGAAGAGAGGACCAGAACAGTAGTCTGTTATAGAAGAGAGGACCAGAACAGTAGTCTGTTATAGAACAGAGGACCAGAACAGTAGTCTGTTATAGAAGAGAGGACCAGAACAGTAGTCTGATGTTATAGAAGAGAGGACCAGAACAGTAGTCTAATGTTATAGGAGAGAGGACCAGAACAGTAGTCTAATGTTATAGAAGAGAGGACCAGAACAGTAGTCTAATGTTATAGAAGAGAGGACCAGAACAGTAGTCTAATGTTATAGAAGAGAGGACCAGAACAGTAGTCTAATGTTATAGAAGAGAGGACCAGAACAGTAGTCTGTGGTTAAAGAGAGGACCAGAACAGTAGTCTGTGGTTGAAGAGAGGACCTAACAGTAGTCTAATGTTATAGAAGAGAGGACCAGAACAGTGGTCTGTTATAGAAGACAGGACCAGAACAGTTGTCTAATGTTATAGAAGAGAGGACCAGAACAGTAGTCTGTGGTTGAAGAGAGGACCAGAACAGTAGTCTAATGTTATAGAAGAGAGGACCAGAACAGTAGTATGTTATAGAAGAGAGGACCAGAACAGTAGTCTAATGTTATAGAAGAGAGGACCAGAACAGTAGTCTAATGTTATAGAAGAGAGGACCAGAACAGTAGTCTGATGTTATAGAAGAGAGGACCAGAACAGTAGTCTGATGTTATAGAAGAGAGGACCAGAACAGTAGTCTAATGTTATAGAAGAGAGGACCAGAACAGTAGTCTAATGTTATAGAAGAGAGGACCAGAACAGTAGTCTGTTATAGAAGACAGGACCTGAACAGTAGTCTGTTATAGAATAGAGGACCAGAACAGTTGTCTAATGTTTTTGAAGAGAGGACCAGAACAGTAGTCTGTGGTTGAAGAGAGGACCAGAACAGTAGTCTAATGTTGGGTAAAGATTTGGATAAATGGTAAACGAGGACGGTAGCAGTGCCAGCTCTGTTATGTATTAGCTACGTTCAACGTGAGGTGCTATACAAATTCTACAGTAATGAGATGGGGACTTTAGAATGGAAAGTCAATGGAATTGTATTGTTCAGATGTATTAAATGGAATAGTAGCCTGGCTGAAAACTGGACTCCAGGTCTATCACCTCTCACATAGCCTCACAGAAGATTAACTTCTGCAGAATTAAGCATTTCTTGCAGTAAAATGATATACCTTTATCAGAGTCAAAAAGTGCTGATAGCGTGGTTAGGGACCGTCTGTAAAGGTGGTGGTGCTATCTTTATCAGCATTATAAAAGCTGATAGCTGGGTAGGGACCGTCTGTAAAGGTGGTGGTGCTATCTTTATCAGCATCATAAAAGCTGATAGCGTGGTTAGGGACCGTCTGTAAAGTTGGCAGTGTTATCTTTATCAGCATCATAAAAGCTGATAGCGTGGTTAGGGACCGTCTGTAAAGTTGGCAGTGCTATCTTCATCAGCATCATAAAAGCTGATAGCGTGGTTAGGGACCATCTGTAAAGGTGGTGGTGCTATCTTTATCAGCATTATAAAAGCTGATAGCGTGGTTAGGGACCGTCTGTAAAGTTGGCAGTGCTATCTTTATCAGCATCATAAAAGCTGATAGCGCGGTTAGGGACGTCTGTAAAGTTGGCAGTGCTATCTTTATCAGCATCATAAAAGCTGATAGCGTGGTTAGGGACCATCTGTAAAGGTGGTGGTGCTATCTTTATCAGCATTATAAAAGCTGATAGCGTGGTTAGGGACCGTCTGTAAAGATGGCGGTGCTATCTTTATCAGCATCATAAAAGCTGAAAGCGTGGTTAGGGACCGTCTGTAAAGATGGCGGTGCTATCTTTATCAGCATCATAAAAGCTGACAGCGTGGTTAGGGACCGTCTGTAAAGATGGCGGTGCTATCTTTATCAGCATCATGAAACCTGATAGTATTTCAAACCACATGAAATAAAAATTGCAGCCGAACTGAAATATTATCAAAAACATGTAGGGGTCGTTTAAACAGCTTTTAATTTCCTTAAAACTAATCAAACTGATTTGCCTATATGTCTTTGCCTCGAGAGAAGCAGAGATCAAAGAGGGAAGAGAAAACAAACTTTACTGATGTCAAGTAGATGGAAGGAAGCATTCATTCTATCAATTGATGACATTATTCTGGTGAGCAAGTGTTTATTTAGTCTTCTAGGACAACAAGTAATGACAGAAGAGAAGCTTCATGTATCTAATTAGAGACAAAGATGTCTAACAAATAGCTTAGCAAAATGTTGGAAATTATAAGCAGAAACGTAGGCCAATCTATACAAAAAAAGTCTGTCCAATTAGTTTTCCATCATCTCATGACTGAACAGCATATGTTCTGCATTAGCGGGTTCGGGCCTGGAGCGTGCATCTGATTTTCACTTTATCACATATAGTCGGGCAGTTGCAGATGTGTTATTAGGAATTGCTGGCAGGTGTGGGTGAACAAAAAGCTGACCAGCGCATCACCAGTGTGTGTGTGTGTGTGTGTAGTTTAATTATAAAACAAGCGTGTCTAGCAATATAGTGCCAATGTAGTAATGTTATAACGTTATAGTAACAATATATAGTCATGTTCACAAATCATTTGCACGGTCATGTGCAAACAACAACAAAAACATTACATGTACACTTGGTGCAAAAGCAAAACATTAAAAGCTATTAGCAACATCCTTCATGTTAGCTGAGAAAATGCATTATGTAATCAACCGTCAAATGGGAAATCCCGAAGAGTAAGAACAGATGCATGATCTTAAACGATCCTAGGTAACGCAATGTGATAGCAGGAGAATAGAGGTGTGAGACCTGTCTTTGATTTGGTGCCGTAGTTTTCTGTGCCACAGCTCTTCAGGTCCAGGTTCTTTGGTGGTTCTCTTCAGTCCAGGTTCTGTGGTGGTTCTCTTCAGTCCAGGTTCTGTGGTGGTTCTCTTCATTCCAGGTTCTGTAGTGGTTCTCTTCCGTCCAGGTTCGGTGGGGTTCTCTTCAGTCCAGGCTCTTTGGAGGTTCTCTTCAGTCCAGGCTCTTTGGTGGTTCTCTTCAGTCCAGGTTCTGTGGTGGTTCTCTTCAGTCCAGGTTCTGTGGTGGTTCTCTTCAGTCAAGGCTCTTTGGTGGTTCTCTTCAGTCCATGCTCTGTGGTGGTTCTCTTCAGTCCAGGTTCGGTGGGGGTTCTCTTCAGTCTCTTTGGTGATGGTTCTCTTCAGTCCAGGCTCTTTGGTGGTTCTCTTCAGTCTAGGCTCTTTGGTGGTTCCCTTCAGTCCATGTTCAGGGGTGGTTCTCTTCAGTCCAGGTTCAGTGGGGGTTCTCTTCAGTCCAGGCTCTGTGGTGATTCTCTTCAGTCTAGGATCTTTGGTGGTTCTCTTCAGACCAGGCTCTTTGGTGTTTATCTTCAGTCTAGGATCTTTGGTGGTTCTCTTCAGACCAGGTTCGGTGGTGGTTCTCTTCAGTCCAGGTTTGGTGGTGGTTCTCTTCAGTCTAGGATCTTTGGTGGTTCTCTTCAGACCAGGCTCTTTGGTGGTTCTCTTCAGTCCAGGTTTGGTGGTGGTTCTCTTCAGTCCATGTTCGGTGGGGGTTCTCTACTCTGGATGGTTTCATACAC
The DNA here is from genome assembly GCF_045791955.1 of Oncorhynchus clarkii lewisi. Taxonomy (NCBI): domain Eukaryota; kingdom Metazoa; phylum Chordata; class Actinopteri; order Salmoniformes; family Salmonidae; genus Oncorhynchus; species Oncorhynchus clarkii. The sequence continues at coordinate 92,550,951 of NC_092151.1, read as the reverse complement.
TTAGGGCTGAGCGTCTCTCTGAAGGGCTGTGTATACCTCACTTCCTCTCGTGGATCTCCTCTTCAGTGTGTGGTAGGTGAGGACTAGTAGATCTCCATTAGCCAGGACTGCCACCACTCCCAACACAGGAACCCAGGAAGACACTGTAGAATTCAAAGCTCCTCTTTCATTCCGGGCCTCACAGTAATATTCTCCTCTGTCTTCAGAGCTGATGTTAGTGATTGTGTAACTCTGTCCGGATGCTTTTGGTGAGGTTCTTCATGTACCAGGTGTATCAGATGTTAGTGATGGGTTGACATCACTGCTGCAGTTCAGATTCACTGAACTGCCCACCACTATTTCACTAGAGGGACTGATTGACACTAAGTTATTCTTTGGGCCATATGTGACATTAAGACTCTCTTCAGGAGAGCAGATATCTACATAGCCTTCTAAAGCACAGGAGTAGCTGTCTACATCCTCACTGCTGACTGGTTCTATGTACAGGCTATTGGTGTGGATGTGTTTGCTCTTTCGGTTGGTAAGAGGCTGTCCGTTCTTGTACCAGATGAAGTCTTAAGTTGTCACTCAAGACTGCAGGAGGTGCTACAGGTCAGTGTCACTCTCTGTCCCGCAGTTGATGTGACTAGAGTGGCTATGTTCACTTCACTTGCAGGTCTGTGATAGACCAGAGTTGATCCAGGAGAGAAAAATACTGGCTACGTACTGTGTCCTTAACCTGAACTTGTACTCAGCTGAAGTCCTCGTCTCTCAGGTCAACGATTCTCAGGGAAGAATGTTCTGTGGTCCCACTGTACTCCACACGACCCTCATAATGTAGGTTCAAGGTCAGATTTTGAGTCACGCCAGACTCCCATTGATTAATAAACCAGAGGAGTTCTGTTACGTTCTGCCAATTGGGATTGGTGTAAGAGGAGGACATGTCCACAAACGACCCCTTCAAGGCTCAAAATCAAATCAAATTTGTATTGGTCACATACACATGGTTGGCAAATGCAAGTGTAGCGAAATGCTCGTGATCGGATGGTCAAACTCATACACTTCTGATCCAGAGATCCAGAACACAGAACACAGAACATGGACATTCTTGTAGCCTTTAACAGCACAGGAGTAGCCGTCTTCCTTTCTAGCCGAGGCAAGAGTGTTGTTTGAGCAGTGAGCCCACCCAGAGCATGTCCGTTCTTCAACCAGATGTAGGTGGGGATGTCCTTCAGAGTACAGGCGGTATACAGGTCAGTGTTGTCAATATTGCTGATCATTTATTGTGTGTTTCTAAACACAACCGAGTGGCTCCAGAGAATGTGGTCCCGCCCCCACTCCTTCAGTCTAAACACACAAAATGAAATGTTTCTGTCCTGTTTTCAACAGTGTTTTTGTTTCATTGGTCTTGCAGCCAAAACCTTGTTAGTAAAAATGTGTCTATTTATTCATTTGATTTATCCCTTTGCACTTTCTGCTGTGTTTCAGCAACGCGAAAAGTAAAACTTAACAGAGAGTATCTGTAAGGCTGGAGTTACGCTAACCAACTTTCACACAATTTTAGTTGCTTGCAGAGTTCTTGATTGCTTCGTGAAACATCCCCAGCAACTGATAAGTAACTCATCTGCAACTTGTTTGCTTCCAGTTACAAAAACAAAAGTTAACTTTGTGCAACTATAGCAACAGCCAATCAAAACGAATGCTTTGTCACATGATCCATTCGCAGGTTTGTATTTCAGAACTCCGACCCAGTTGTCATGTTAACACAGCTATCAGCGCTGCAGGAAGCACGATGAAGGTTGATAGAAGAGACAACAGGAGCTGTATGAATAAATATTTACATCATGGCTGGTAGGTTGCCGCCACTCGGGAGCCCCAAGTTGATTGGCAATTTTATTGCATTTGAGTTACTTCTTGTAACAGCAAAGTTGACTGCAACAAAAATTGTATGAATGTTGCTTCGTGTAACTCTAGCCTAACACTTTATACTAACTTTCTGGAATGAGCTATTATACATGGTTATAAATGCTTATATATGGTTATAAATGCTTATATATGGTTATAAATGCTTATTCATGGTTATAAATTCTTATTCATGGTTATAAATGCTTATATATGGTTATAAATGCTCATTCATGGTTATAAATGCTTATACAGGGTTATAAATGCTTATTCATGGTTATAAATGCTTATTCATGGTTATACATGGTTATAAATGCTTATTCATGGTTATACATGGTTATAAATGCTTATTCATGGTTATAAATGTGTATACATGGTTATAAATGCGTATTCATGGTTATAAATCCTTATTCATGGTTATACATTGTTATAAATGCTTATTCATGGTTATAAATGCTTATACATGGTTATAAATGCTTATTCATGGTTATAAATGCTTATTCATGGTAATACATGGTTATAAATGCTTATTCATGGTTATAAATGCATATACATGGTTATAAGGCTTATTCATGGTTATAAATGCTTATTCATGGTTATAAATGCTTGTTCATGGTTATAAATGCTTATACATGGTTAGAAATGCTTATTCATGGTTATACATGGTTATAAATGCTTATTCATGGTTATAAATGCTTATACATGGTTATAAATGCTTATTCATGGTTATAAATGCTTATTCATGGTTATAAATGCTTTTACATGGTTATACATACTTATTCATGCTTATTCATGGTTATACATGCTTATAAATGCTTATACATGGTTATAAACGTTTATTCATGCTTATAAATGCTTATTCATGGTTATAAATGCATATTCATGGTTATACATGCTTATTCATGGTTATACATGGTTATAAATGCTTATTCATGGTTATAAATGCTTATACATGGTTATAATAGCTTATTCATGGTTATACATGGTTATAAATGCTCATTCATGGTTCTAAATGCTTATACATGGTTATAAATGCTTATTCATGGTTATACATGGTTATAAATGCTTATTCATGGTTATAAATGCTTATTCATGGTTGTAAATGCTTATTCAGACGATCCAAGATGGCGTAGCAGCAGGACGTATTGTCGTGTCGTGTCCCTTGTATATATCGTTTGTTTTCGTTTTTTTTCTTCACATATCTTTAAAACTTTTTGCTGAACCTCAACTTCTTCTAAATACTCTCCTGCAACCCGCCTCACCAAACGTAGCTATTTTTCCTAAAGTATTTATATTTACTTCGGACCTGGAACCCCTCAACTGAAGCTAGCCAACTAACCACCAGCTTCAGCAAAACATTGCTAGCGGTCTTCAGCTAACCGGTCATCAGCTAACCTTTAGCTCGGAAAGCTCTCGCCAGTTCGAACAACGCGACTCTAACCAGAGCATAACGGACCTATTTATTATTTTATTTTATTTTTCATCCCCGGATTCCCATCGCAAACGGAACATCTTGAGCTCCTGGGCTACAATATCCAGACCCACGACCGGTCCATCGATGTCACTGCATGAAGAGGAATAAACAGATACTCCCATCGCGACGTCCCCAAAGGCTAACTCTCTAGCCCTTGCTATCTCCTTGCTTGCAAATTCGGCCTGCTAACTGCTAGCTTGTTTAGCCCGGTCCGCTAACTGCTACCGTGTTTAGCACCGTCTACTAACTGTTAGCTTGTTAGCACAGGCCTGCTAACCGTCTGAATCGCCGCATCCCAAACACTCACTGAACCCATATTTACTTTCTATCCCTTTTCGATTTTTAATTTGTTTATACCTTCCGGTAACCTGCCTCACCCAATGTGATACGGAACCGCTATTATCTTTACATTTTTAGAACACACTCAAGAACCTCCAGAAGCTAACCAGCTAACTGGCTACAAGCTATTTGGTCATTGTTAGTTTTCTAACCTGGATAACACTCGCCAGTCCAGCTTCCCTGCCCCATCCACCGCTGCCCCTTGGACACTGATCACTTGGCTACATAGCTGATGCATGCCGGACTGTCCATTAATCACGGTAATCCATTCTGCTTGTTTATGTTTTATCTGTCGGCCCCAGCCGCACTTAGGCTCTGTGTGTAGTTAATCCGACCCTCTCTGCCTAATCAATCGCCATTCTACCTGCTGTTGTTGTGCTAGCTGATTAGCTGTTGTCTCACCTACTGTTTTAGCTAGCTCTCCCAATTCAACACCTGTGATTACTGTATGCCTCGCTGTATGTCTCTCTCAAATGTTAATATGCCTTGTATACTGTTGTGCAGGTTAGTTATCATTGTTTTAGTTTACAATGGAGCCCCTAGTTCCACTCTTTATACCCCTGTTACCTCCTTTGTCCCACCCCCCACACATGCGGTGACCTCACCCATTACAACCAGCATGTCCAGAGATACAACCTCTCTCATCATCACCCAGTGCCTGGGCTTACCTCCGCTGTACCCGCACCCCACCATACCCCTGTTTGCGCATTATGCCCTGAATATATTCTACCATGCCCAGAAACCTGCTCCTCTTATTCTCTGTCCCCAACGCCCTAGGCGACCAGTTTTGATAGCCTTCAGCCGCACCCTCATACTACTCCTTCTCTGTTCCGCGGGTGATGTGGAGGTAAACCCAGGCCCTGCATGTCCCCAGGCACCCTCATTTGTTGACTTCTGTGATCGAAAAAGCCTTGGTTTCATGCATGTCAACATCAGAAGCCTCCTCCCTAAGTTTGTCTTACTCACTGCTCTAGCACACTCTGCTAACCCTGATGTCCTTGCCGTGTCTGAATCCTGGCTCAGGAAGGCCACCAAAAATTCTGAGATTTCCATACCCAACTATAACATCTTCCGTCAAGATAGAACTGCCAAAGGGGGAGGAGTTGCAGTCTACTGCAGAGATAGCCTGCAAAGTAATGTCATACTTTCCAGGTCCATACCCAAACAGTTCGAACTACTAATTTTGAAAATTACTCTCTCCAGAAATAAGTCTCTCACTGTTGCCGCCTGCTACCGACCCCCCTCAGCTCCCAGCTGTGCCCTGGACACCATTTGTGAATTGATCGCCCCCCATCTAGCTTCAGAGTTTGTTCTGTTAGGTGACCTAAACTGGGATATGCTTAACACCCCGGCAGTCCTACAATCTAAGCTAGATGCCCTCAATCTCACTCAAATCATCAAGGAACCCACCAGGTACAACCCTAACTCTGTAAACAAGGGCACCCTCATTGACGTCATCCTGACCAACTGGCCCTCCAAATACACCTCCGCTGTCTTCAACCAGGATCTCAGCGATCACTGCCTCATTGCCTGTATCCGCTACGGAGCCGCAGTCAAACGACCACCCCTCATCACTGTCAAACGCTCCCTAAAACACTTCTGTGAGCAGGCCTTTCTAATCGACCTGGCCCGGGTATCCTGGAAGGACATTGACCTCATCCCGTCAGTTGAGGATGCCTGGTCTTTCTTTAAAAGTAACTTCCTCACCATTTTAGATAAGCATGCTCCGTTCAAAAAATGCAGAACTAAGAACAGATATAGCCCCTGGTTCACTCCAGACCTGACTGCCCTCGACCAGCACAAAAACATCCTGTGGCGGACTGCACTAACATCGAACAGTCCCCGCGATATGCAACTGTTCAGGGAAGTCAGGAACCAATACACACAGTCAGTCAGGAAAGCTAAAGCCAACTTCTTCAGGCAGAAGTTTGCATCCTGTAGCTCCAACTCCAAAAAGTTCTGGGACACTGTGAAGTCCATGGAGAACAAGAGCACCTCCTCCCAGCTGCCCACTGCACTGAGGCTAGGTAACACGGTCATCACCGATAAATCCATGATTATCGAAAACTTCAACAAGCATTTCTCAAAGGCTGGCCATGCCTTCCGCCTGGCTACTCCAACCTCGTCCAACAGCTCCCCCCCCCCCCGCAGCTACTCGCCCAAGCCTCTCCAGGTTCTCCTTTACCCAAATCCAGACAGCAGATGTTCTGAAAGAGCTGCAAAACCTGGACCCGTACAAATCAGCTGGGCTTGACAATCTGGACCCTCTATTCCTGAAACTATCCGCCGCCATTGTCGCAACCCCTATTGCCAGCCTGTTCAACCTCTCTTTCATATCGTCTGAGATCCCCAAGGATTGGAAAGCTGCCGCAGTCATCCCCCTCTTCAAAGGGGGCGACACCCTGGACCCAAACTGTTACAGACCAATATCCATCCTGCCCTGCCTATCTAAGGTCTTCGAAAGCCAAGTCAACAAACAGATCACTGACCATCTTGAATCCCACCGTACCTTCTCCGCTGTGCAATCTGGTTTCCGAGCCGGTCACGGGTGTACCTCAGCCACGCTCAAGGTACTAAACGATATCATAACCGCCATCGATAAAAGACAGTACTGTGCAGCCGTCTTCATAGACCTTGCCAAGGCTTTCGACTCTGTCAATCACCGTATTCTTATTGGCAGACTCAGTAGCCTCGGTTTTTCGGATGACTGCCTTGCCTGGTTCACCAATTACTTTGCAGACAGAGTTCAGTGTGTCAAATCGGAGGGCATGCTGTCCGGTCCTCTGGCAGTCTCTGTGGGGGTGCCACAGGGTTCAATTCTCGGGCCGACTCTTTTCTCTGTATATATCAATGATGTTTCTCATGCTGCGGGCGATTCCCTGATCCACCTCTACGCAGACGACACCATTCTATATACTTCCGGCCCGTCCTTGGACACTGTGCTATCTAACCTCCAAACGAGCTTCAATGCCATACAGCACTCCTTCCGTGGCCTCCAACTGCTCTTAAACGCTAGTAAAACCAAATGCATGCTTTTCAACCGTTCGCTGCCTGCACCCGCACGCCTGACCAGCATCACCACCCTGGATGGTTCCGACCTTGAATATGTGGACATCTATAAGTACCTAGGTGTCTGGCTAGACTCTAAACTCTCCTTCCAGACCCATATCAAACATCTCCAATCGAAAATCAAATCAAGAGTCGGCTTTCTATTCCGCAACAAAGCCTCCTTCACTCACGCCGCCAAACTTACCCTAGTAAAACTGACTATCCTACCGATCCTCGACTTCGGCGATGTCATCTACAAAATTGCTTCCAACACTCTACTCAGCAAACTGGATGCAGTTTATCACAGTGCCATCCGTTTTGTCACTAAAACACCTTATACCACCCACCACTGCGACTTGTATGCTCTAGTCGGCTGGCCCTCGCTACATATTCGTCGCCAGACCCACTGGCTCCAGGTCATCTACAAGTCCATGCTAGGTAAAGCTCCGCCTTATCTCAGTTCACTGGTTACGATGGCAACACCCATCCGTAGCACGCGCTCCAGCAGGTGTATCTCACTGATCATCCCTAAAGCCAACACCTCATTTGGCCGCCTCTCGTTCCAGTTCTCTGCTGCCTGTGATTGGAACGAATTGCAAAAATCGCTGAAGTTGGAGACTTTTATCTCCCTCACCAACTTCAAACATCTGCTATCTGAGCAGCTAACCGATCGCTGCAGCTGTACATAGTCTATTGGTAAATAGCCCACCCATTTTCACCTACCTCATCCCCATACTGTTTTTATTTATTTATTTTTCTGCTCTTTTGCACACCAATATCTCTACCTGTACATAACCATCTGATCATTTATCACTCCAGTGCTAATCTGCATAATTGTAATTATTTGCCTACCTTCTCATGCCTTTTGCACACAATGTATATATAGACTCCCCTTTTTTCTACTGTGTTATTGACTTGTTAATTGTTTACTCCATGTGTAACTCTGTGTTGTCTGTTCACACTGCTATGCCTTATCTTGGCCAGGTCGCAGTTGCAAATGAGAACTTGTTCTCAACTAGCCTACCTGGTTAAATAAAGGTGAAATAAAAAAATAAAAAATTCATGGTTATAAATGCTTATTCATGGTTGTAAATGCTTATTCATGGTTATAAATGCTTATTCATGGTTGTAAATGCTTATACATGGTTATAAATGCTTATTCGTGGTTATAAATGCTTATACATGGTTATAAGTGCTTTTTCATGGTTATAAATGCTTATTCATGGTTATAAATGCTTATGGTTATAAATGCTTATGGTTATAAATGCTTATACATGGTTCTCTTTCTCTCTTTCTTTCTCTCTCTCGGAGGACCTGAGCCCTAGGACCATGCCTCAGGACTACCTGACATGATGACTCCTTGCTGTCCCCAGTCCACCTGGCCGTGCTGCTGCTCCAGTTTCAACTATTCTGCCTGTGATTATTATTATTTGACCATGCTGGTCATTTATGAACATTTGAACATCTTGGCCATGTTCTGTTATAATCTCCACCTGGCACAGCCAGAAGAGGACTGGCCACCCCACATAGCCTGGTTCCTCTCTAGGTTTCTTCCTAGGTTCTGGCCTTTCTAGGGAGTTTTTCCTAGCCACCGTGCTTCTACACCTGCATTGCTTGCTGTTTGGGGTTTTAGGCTGGGTTTCTGTACAGCACTTTGAGATATCAGCTGATGTACGAAGGGCTATATAAATAAATTTGATTTGATTTGAAATTTGATTTGTAGTGAGTTTCAGTTTTATTAAAATGATGTGGAACTCTACTCACCCTGCGCCTTGGCCTCATCATTATGACGACCGTGACATGCTGTGATGTCACACTGTGGTATTTCACCCAGTAGATATGGGAGTTTATCAATATGGGGTTTGTTTTTGAATTCTTTATGGTTCTGTGTAGTCTGAGGGACATATGTGACTCTAATATGTGTGAAACAGCACCTGGATTTGGTCTTATGTAGGAACATTTGAAATTGTTTTTATTTTATTTTTTACATTGGATGAAGGTAGAGACTCAGAGCTACAAAATGGCATATCATACTCTAGAATTGAAGAACAATGGGAAAGTCATTCTTTGAAAGTTGCTCAACTTGTAAACTCACTTTTTGAGAAAATGGCATTTGACTGTTTTGGTATCTAGTGAAGAGCTCTTTGTCTACACCCATTCAGCATCGTTCACACCCTCGTAAGCTTTCACCACACCCATCTTGTGTCTCTCTCGGGACACTTGACGCTCTGGCCGATGATTTGTTTCCCTCTGGATAACAGGAAAACAGCCTAACCAGCTCTGCTGGCAACAATTTCATTACGTTTTTTTTTTTTTTGCAGACCATATTCAACGGGTGTTGTACACACGTCATGGAACGTTAGCTAACGAGCCAGCCAGCTAACGTTAGCTAGTTAACAGTACATTTTAGCTTAACGCTTCAAACACACCATTGTGCAAAATAGTACATAGCATCATCTGGATATGTATGCAACAAAAGTTCAACATCTGCTACCATTTCTGTCAAGTTGTCAACGCATACAGCCTGACGCATCCATTCGATAAATCCAACCATACCACACCGAATGCAACTGCCTCTGTAACGCAACACTGCAAGGCAAACGCAGCGTTTCATTGGAAATGAATGTTCAAAAAGGCAATGACGCCGTCGGTGTGTTCGAAACGTTTGACATATAGCTAGGTAAACAATGAACCTAGCTAGGTAAACAAAGTGTAAGTTCACACGTCGCGTTAGCTAACGAGCCAGCCAGCTAACGTTAGCTAGTTTAACAATGAACACAGTGCCAACAATACCACAGTGCTGGGAACTAACCAACCAGGTAAAATGTTAGCTAGCATTAGCTAAGAAAAAAAAAAAAACGGCTCTGGGATATTAATAATAACGTCAGCTAGCTAGCAGTACACTTCAGCTTGAAATGAAACAACTTTCTGTCAAAATTAGTGTTACACACACCTCTTGGAGGGGGGGAACACAAAACCCTGCTACACTCAACTCCCTGTGGAGTGAGGTATGTGACTGTAGGTGGAGTGAAAGAGGCATGTGACTGTAGGTGGAGTGAAAGAGGTATGTGACTGTAGGTGGAGTGAAAGAGGTATGTGACTGTAGGTGGAGTGAAAGAGGCATGTGACTGTAGGTGGAGTGAAAGAGGTATGTGACTGTAGGTGGAGTGAAAGAGGTATGTGACTGTAGGTGGAGTGAAAGAGGTATGTGACTGTAGGTGGAGTGAAAGAGGTATGTGACTGTAGGTGGAGTGAGAGGTATGTGACTGTAGGTGGAGTGAAAGAGGTATGTGACTGTAGGTAAAGAGGTATGTGACTGTAGGTGGAGTGAAAGAGGTATGTGACTGTAGGTAAAGAGGTATGTGACTGTAGGTGGAGTGAAAGAGGTATGTGACTGTAGGTAAAGAGGTATGTGACTGTAGGTGGAGTGAGAGGTATGTGACTGTAGGTGGAGTGAAAGAGGTATGTGACTGTAGGTGGAGTGAAAGAGGTATGTGACTAGGTGGAGTGAGAGGTATGTGACTGTAGGTGGAGTGAGAGGTATGTGACTGTAGGTGGAGTGAAAGAGGTATGTGACTGTAGGTAAAGAGGTATGTGACTGTAGGTGGAGTGAAAGAGGTATGTGACTGTAGGTGGAGTGAAAGAGGTATGTGACTGTAGGTGCGGGTAAGGATGGCAGAGAATATTACCGTTTACTGGGAATTTATTTCCTTAACACGGTAATATGGGGAAAAGGGGCTGGATGGAACCAAAGTTAAAGAGCCCCCTCTCCTACCATACCTGCCTACCCAGTACCTTAACGCCACCTGGCACGCTAAGCAAAATACAGGGGGTGGTCCACCCAGGTCTTACCTAGTGTGCATAGACAGTACATACTACAGGTATATGTATGCCTACAGGCGTCTTGCCTAAGCATTCCCAAGGTGCCTTCCCCTTCCCCCTGGGAACAAATGAAACAATAATACAAACTTAGTGACAAATTTCAATAATCAAAAACACAGTCCTATTGGCACACACATACCTCACAAGTAGCGGCTATAAAATACTATCAACAAAACTGTCTCTAAGGAACAACCAACACAGGACATCCAAGATGTTCTCTCTCCTAACAAAGGAACACTTGCTTTTATCCAGCTGGGGAAGGAGTTTGTATTTGCAGACAGCTGTATCCCCTGACGAGAGGGCGGGGTCAGAGCTCCAATCTGCAATGGGGCCGACCAATCAGCTGCTTGGGGGAATCCAGGAAGCCATTTCCTGAATTACACACATACGTACACACAAACCCACAACACAGAAACTGGGGAACGTAACAATTAGAAATGTGTAATATCTGAAAATGTAGCTAGCTTACGCTAGACTATCTTACCTGTATACATCATCATGCATGATGGACGCGTCTCCCTGTCAGGAATGCCATACCACAGTTGCCCTTAGTTTGAAGATGTAATCCGGAGACAGGTGTTTTCTCCATCTCTTACTCTAATTCCACTGATTTCAAAAATTGATCCTCCAAATAGCATAGAACAACACTTATGCAGCTCCACTACACAATACATTTTTAAAAAAAGCAGCATTCGACAGGAATAACAACACAGACTGACGAGCTCAAATAGACAGAAGCCTTCTGTATGGCAGACCAATCTAAACTCATCTCTTGGCATGTCCAGCCCACTCATTATCTCAGCCAATAAATGGCTAGTGGGTTGGTTGCTGTCTTTTTCTGTGGCTTAACCAACAAGGCTCGTAATTTAATAATTGTATTCGTATTTACAGATGGCATACACATGTTTGTGATTAAGGCACATGAATGTTCACATGTTCGAGAAGGCATTTCTGACAAAAAACGCATTTTGATTAAAAAAATGTTACGTTCAAACGTCTCTCCTCTGAAGTCGTGACTTGCGACATCGTTCACCTAGTTTCCTGAATCGGGTCACATGTGGTCATACGTTGGGCAGAAGGTTAGGAAGTGCAGCTCAGTTTCCACCTCATTTTGTGGGCAGTGTGCACATCGCCTGTCTTCTCTTGAGAGCCAGGTCTGCCTACGGGGGCCTTTCTCAATAGCAAGGCTATGCTCACTGAGTCTGTACATAGTCAAAGCTTTCCTTAAGTTTGGGTCAGTCACAGTGATCAGGTTTTCTGCAACTGCGTACTCTGTTTAGGGACAAATATCATTCTCTCGCTCTTTCTCTCTCTCTACTTTTCTCTCTCTCTACCTATCACTCTCTCTTTCTCTGTACCTATCTCTCTCTTTCTCTCTCTACCTATCTCTCTCTCTCTCTCTCTCTCTGTCAGTTGACTCCTCAGCCTGGTTCATGAATCATTGTGAACCAGTTGACTCCTCAGCTTTGTTCATGAATCATGACACACTGATCTAATGGATGAGTCAAGTTGAATACACTGACCTAATGGATGAGTCTAGTTGAATACACTGACCTACTGGGTGAGTCTAGTTGAATACACTGATCTAATGGACAAGTCTAGTTGAATACACTGATCTAATGGACAAGTCTAGTTGAATACACTGACCTAATGGATGAGTCTAGTTGAATACACTGATCTAATGGACAAGTCTAGTTGAATACACTGATCTAATGGATGCGTCTCGTTGAATACACTGATCTAATGGATGAGTATAGTTGAATACACTGATCTAATGGATGAGTCTAGTTGAATTCACTGATCTAATGTATGAGTCAAGTTGAATACACTGACCTAATGGATGAGTCTAGTTGAATACACTGACCTAATGGATGAGTCTAGTTGAATACACTGATCTAATGGACAAGTCTAGTTGAATACACTCATCTAATGGATGAGTCTCGTTGAATACACTGATCTAATGGATGAGTCTAGTTGACTTCACTGATCTAATGGATGAGTCTAGTTGAATACACTGACCTAATGGATGAGTCTAGTTAAATACACTGATCTAATGGATGAGCAGTCTAGTTGAATATACTGATCTAATTGATGAGTCTAGTTGAATACACTGATCTAATGGATGAGTCTAGGTGAGTACACTGATATAATGGATGAGTCTAGTTGACTTCACTGATCTAATGGATGAGTCTAGTTGAATACACTGACCTAATGGATGAGTCTAGTTGAATACACTGATCTAATGGATGAGTCTAGTTGAATACACTGATCTAATTGATGAGTCTAGTTGAATACACTGATCTAATGGATGAGTCTAGTTGAATACACTGACCTAATGGATGAGTCTAGTTGAATACACTGATCTAATGGACAAGTCTAGTTGAATACACTCATCTAATGGATGAGTCTCGTTGAATACACTGATCTAATGAATGAGTCTAGTTGACTTCACTGATCTAATGGATGAGTCTAGTTGAATACACTGACCTAATGGATGAGTCTAGTTAAATACACTGATCTAATGGATGAGCAGTCTAGTTGAATATACTGATCTAATTGATGAGTCTAGTTGAATACACTGATCTAATGGATGAGTCTAGGTGAGTACACTGATATAATGGATGAGTCTAGTTGACTTCACTGATCTAATGGATGAGTCTAGTTGAATACACTGACCTAATGGATGAGTCTAGTTAAATACACTGATCTAATGGATGAGTCTAGTTGAATACACTGATCTAATTGATGAGTCTAGTTGAATACACTGATCTAATGGATGATTCTAGGTGAGTACACTGATATAATGGATGAGTCTAGTTGAATTCACTAATCTAATGGATGAGTCTAGCTGAATACACTGATCTAATGGATGAGTCTAGGTGAATACACTGATATAATGGCTGAGTCTAGTTGAATACACTGATCTAATGGATGAGTCTAGGTGAGTACACTGATATAATGGATGAGTCTAGTTGAATACACTGATCTAATGGATGAGCGGTCTAGTTGAATACACTGATCTAATTGATGAATCTAGTTGAATAGACTGATCTAATGGATGAGTCTAGTTGAGTACACTGATCTAATGGATGAGTCTAGCTGAATACACTGATCTAATTGATGAGTCTAGTTGAATAGACTGATCTAATGGGTGAGTCTAGTTAAATACACTGATATAATGGATGAGTCTAGTTGAATTCACTGATATAATGGATGAGTCTAGTTGAATTCACTGATATAATGGATGAGTCTAGCTGAATACATGTTTGATGATTCCATAGCCTCAAAGGGTTACCAGAGGCTGATGTCCTACTCTTATAAGCCACCGGTTTTAGCCAATGAAACATGAACGTTGTTTGAGTTCTTCTACTGTGAAAGAGACATCCATAAGAGAAAGCACTCACTACCTTGTATGTATTGTCTTCATTTGATATGTAGACAGGGCTTTTCATGGATCAAAACAGGGTTTACGTGTTGGGCGTGACAGGGGGGCTTGGCCAACGGTGCGGTTGCCGACCAAAATGTGTACAGGCCCTCCTGTTAGTCTTAGTGATTTCTCTGTTGCTGTTTTAAATGTAATTTCCTGTAGTTCAACACCTTTTGTCATGGCTTTACGCTGTCTGCACGACTCAAACATGATAACAAAATCAATGAGGGCCCCATGTCATGAAGAAAATACTCCTGAATGCCTCATTTTTAGATAAAAATAAATAAATTCTCCCTGACTGTCGAGATTTTATTTTGGTGATTGTTAGTTCTTAAAGATTTTATAAAATAATAATATAGGTCCATTATCTTTTCGACATTCTTTGTATCTGGTTTTAGTCATTTAAGTTTACAATGAAAATGTTTGTCCAACCAGATTTTTTTTTCTTCTCCAAATATGTAAGTATTTAAATATATATATATATATATATATATATATATATATATATATATATATATAATTATTTTACTGTTGGGACATAGGCAGCCACGAAAAAAACAAAAATATAACTTTGTGTTTCAATAGAGGTTATTTGTGCACCAGTGGCTCACATCAAACGTATTAAAAAGAAAAAAGAGATAGATGTTAGTCATGTTTAAAGCTGTTTTATGGGATCTCCCCTTTCAAGGTGAAACACAACAACAGAGTCCAGATGGAATCGTCATCATACATTCCACTGGATATAGGGGAAGGAAACAATGTCCATAAATAATCATTACCAGGGTTTAGAACACAGTCACCCCATTCTCCCTTTTATCCGGGGCAACAACAACAACAACAACAACAACAACAACAACAAAGCAAAGGAGACAGAGAAGGCAGGAATAACAAAACAAGAGAAAGAAAGAATTGCACAGAAGCTTTTCTTTCCTTTAAAATGCTGCATTAGGTCTTTTCCTGCAGTCAGTTTTCACAGTTCAAAGCTGGCAGTTCAATAAATAGCAGGAACTGGCACATCTCTGTTCTTGCAAAAAGAAATCAATGTTAATCCTATTACCGGCAGTTATCACCTAGCCCAGAAACGGTGGCAAGTAAGGAAAAAAACAGAGATGTCAAAGCGAGAAGGAGAGAGAGGGAGAGAGGAAGAGAGAGAGAGAGAGGAAGAGAGAGAGAGAGCGAGAGAGAGGAAGAGAGAGAGAGAGACAGAGAGAGAGGGAGAGAGAGAGGAAGAGAGAGAGAGAGAGAGAGAGAGAGAGAGAGAGAGAGAAAGAGAGAGAGAGAGAGAGAAGAAAAGAGAGAGAGAGAGAGAGAGGGAGAGAGGAAGAGAGAGAGAGAGAGAGAGCGAGTCACCCTTCATTCACTTTCAAACACAGTTTTGATAATTTACTTCTGTAGAAGAAGATGGGGAAGGGTGGGAGGGGAGGGAGGAGAGAGGGTGCATTTGGGAGATGCCGGTGTGTGTGTGTGTGTGTGTGCATGAGTGCGCGCGCTTGGTGAGAGGGGGGGTCCAGGACTACGGATGTATTTACACATAATGCTTGGATCATACCCTGCTGCTGTAAGCAAGATGTTTCAGCCACAAAACATATATTTTTTCTTTTTTTAAATGTTCACACCGCTTAGCAATCCTCTTCCTGCAGCGCCCTGACATATGGCCTTTCTCCTTCTCCTCCTCGCTCACCCCTTCCCTTTCTATTTCTTCTCCTCTCTCTCTATCCTTTCTCCTTCTCTATCATCTCTTTCTCCTCCTCTCTCTCCATCCCTTTCTCCTTCTCCTCCTCTCTCTCTCTCTCCATCCCTTTCTCCTTCTCCTCCTCTCTTTCTCCATCCCTTTCTCCTTCTCCTCCTCTCTCGATCCCTTTCTCCTTCTCCTCCTCCTCTCTCTCTCCATCCCTTTCTCCTTCTCCTCCTCTCTCGATCCCTTTCTCCTTCTCCTCCTCCTCTCTCGATCCCTTTCTCCTTCTCCTTCTCTCTCTCTCATCCCTTTCTCCTTCTCCTCCTCTCTCTCTCCATCCCTTTCTCCTCCTCTCTCTCCATCCCTTTCTCCTTCTCCTCCTCTCTCTCTCCATCCCTTTCTCCTCCTCTCTCTCTCCATCCCTTTCTCCTTCTCCTCCTCCTCTCTCCATCCCTTTCTCCTTCTCCTCCTCCTCTCTCCATCCCTTTCTCCTTCACCTCCTCTCTCTCTCTCTCCATCCCTTTCTCCTTCTCTTCCTTCTCTCTCTCTCCATCCCTTTCTCCTCCTCCTCTCTCAATCCCTTTCTCCTTCTCCTCCTTCTCTCTCTCTCCATCCCTTTCTCCTTCTCCTCCTTCTCTCTCTCTACATCCCTTTCTCCTCCTCCTCTCTCGATCCCTTTCTCCTTCTCCTCCTTCTCTGTCTCTCCATCCCTTTCTCCTTCTCCTCCTCTCTCCATCCCTTTCTCCTCCTCCTCTCTCCATCCCTTTCTCCTTCTCCTCCTCTCTCTCTCCATCCCTTTCTCCTTCTCCTCCTCCTCCTCTCTCCATCCCTTTCTCCTTCACCTCCTCTCTCTCTCCATCCCTTTCTCCTTCTCATCCTCTCTTTCTCTCTCCATCCCTTTCTTCTTCACCTCCTCTCTCTTTCCATCCCTTTCTCCTCCTCCTCTCTCCATCCCTTTCTCCTTCACCTCCTCTCTCTACCCATCCCGTTCTCCTTCTCCTCCTTCTCTGTCTCTCCATCCCTTTCTCCTTCTCCTCCTCTCTCCATCCCTTTCTCCTCCTCCTCTCTCCATCCCTTTCTCCTTCTCCTCCTCTCTCTCTCCATCCCTTTCTCCTTCTCCTCCTCCTCCTCTCTCCATCCCTTTCTCCTTCACCTCCTCTCTCTCTCCATCCCTTTCTCCTTCTCATCCTCTCTTTCTCTCTCCATCCCTTTCTTCTTCACCTCCTCTCTCTTTCCATCCCTTTCTCCTCCTCCTCTCTCCATCCCTTTCTCCTTCACCTCCTCTCTCTACCCATCCCTTTCTCCTTCTCCTCCTCTCTTTCTCTCTCCATCCCTTTCTTCTTCACCTCCTCTCTCTCCATCCCTTTCTCCTTCTCCTCCTCTCTTTCTCTCTCCATCCCTTTCTTCTTCACCTCCTCCTCTCTCCATCGCTTTCTTCTTCTCCTCTCTCTCTCCACCCCTTTCTCTTTCTCCTCCTCTCCTTCTCTCTCCATCCCTTTCTCCTTCTCCTCTTCTCTCTCTCCATCCCTTTCTCCTCCTCCTCTCTCCACCCCTTTCTCCTTCTCCTCCTCTCTTTCTCTCTCCATCCCTTTCTCCTTCTCCTCCTCCTCTCTCGATCCCTTTCTCCTTCTCCCCTTCTCTCTCCATCCCTTTCTCCTTCTCCTCCTCTCTCTCTCTCTCTCTCTCCATCCCTTTCTCCTTCTCCTCTCTCTCTCTCTCTCCATCCCTTTCTCCTTCTCCTCTCTCTCTCCTTCCATTCTGTCTGGTTCTGGGGTGTTTTTGTGGGGGATTGTATGGTGGTACTGTAGTAATGAGGCACAGTGACAGTAATGTTCTCGACTGCACAACATGCTGTGCTTCTTGACTCCTCAGGTTTTTGTGAAAAGCATGTGTTTTTCAAGATTATAGAGGATTTTAGCAGTCGGTCTCCAAGTCGACACAAGACAATAAACAATAAACAGATCATTTCCATTGTGTTCTTAGTGAAGATGTCACACAGTGCTGTGTCACCTTGGAGTGCATTATCAGGCTGTCAGGGTCAGTTATTTATCTAAAGGAATTATCTGACATTTTGAGATACGAATGATTTATACCCAGAGTGGAAGCTATGTGAATTAATAACTTACCATACATTAGTTTCAAAGCTCTCGTGTTGACTTGTTGGATCTTGCTTTTTCCATCAGTGAGTGACTAAACCAATACTTAAGCACAGTCACAAACCTGCTGACATTCAAATGGCCTTCTTGCTAAAGACAGGCCCGGGTCTATGATTCAATTATAAGATTATCACCATAAAAATAGGTAGAAACTAATTCACCAACCCCCCCCCCCCCCCCCTCCCACACACAAAATGACCAATGTCAGATCAGATGCCATATGTGGATTAAACGTCTAATTCATAGCTATAGATATTAAACTCTCAAAAAAAACAAGGGGTTGGTGTGTGTTGAGAAAACTAGATTAGGCTCTAATCACTGTCACCAGGAAGTGACACTGGCAGTCTCACTGGCAGATTAACACTGCTGCTGTTGTTGTTGTTGGTCTTATTGTTACTGTCGAGAAATAGTTACAGCTAAATGTTATCAAAGCCAATTCAACACCCAACAACTCTACTGGAGGAGAACCTGACTTTTATTTTATATTTATTTTATATGGACGTAAAGATTAAATTAGTAACACAATAATATGTAAAAGATCTGAATAAAAGAAAAGTAATATTATATTGTACTTTATAGTTTATTGCTATTCAGATCAACCTATACCCACTGTTATTTGCTCAGGATATGGTCGTTCCAGTAAAATGCCTTATAAATGCATCTTGTTGAAACAGGTTTTCACCTTGACTTGACTGACTGTACCTATATGTATTCCACGTGAATTCAGGTGACCCCATTCCAGTCTGGCCCGTTTGATATTCCAGCAATAAATTAGATGGCCGACGGAAGGGGCTTTAACATGTAAAATAGTGGTGACATACTAAATAATGAGGCTGGCTGGAATTATGTAGCGTTGGGGGCTAGCGCGGGCTCTGGGGTATTCCCAGGTTGTGGAGCTGCCTAGCCTAGCGCCTGGTGGGCCCCCCTGGCTCAGCCCTCCCCCTACCCACTGCCCTGGTTGTATCTTAAATGGTACACTATTCCCTATGTAGTGCACTACTTACCCTATGAGTTCTGGTCAAAAGGAGTGCACTATTTAGAGAGTAGCGTACAATTTGGAACGTAGCCCCAGCCACTGAATATGGAAATGGAATTAATAGAGCTACCAAGGCCGTGAGGTAGATTACACTATGGCAACCCCGCTGGCTGGGCTGGGCCAGGGCGTGAAGCCCTCTGTTTAGGAACCAAATAAAGAACACCGTTTGTATTCAAAGAAATGTTTATTTTTTTAAATATTTTTTTTGGGGGGGGGATGGATCCTGAGTGTTTATTTCAGATCGACTTTGTTGTTTTGCTATTCTCCCCTTGATGTAAATGTCTCTCTGTGATAAAAATGTCCTCGACGTGGTAAAACACAGCCTCGGTTTTCTGCTGTTGGATGGTGATGGTGCTGGAATATTAAGGTGTCCCAGTCTGCATTCCCCAATGGCATCTTATTCCCTATATAGTGCACTACTTTAGACCAGGATCCATAGGGCTCGGGTCAAATGTAGTGCACTATATTTGTATGTGATAAACCATGTTGTTGTCACAGCAGGGCCCAGCCTCACCAGCTGCTTTTAGTTTGGCTGTAAAACCTGCTTTATCACCCCTAAAGTGTTTTTTCCAGAGAGCTGGGTCTCTGATGAGACCTGACCGCTTCCCAAATGGCACCCTATTCCCTATATAGTACACTACTTTAGACCAGAGCCCTATGGGAATAGGGCACCATTTGGGACGCATATTGGTTGTCCTTCAGGTGACACTGATTCATCCTGTTTCCTGTCAATATTAATGGATCGTCTGATACCCCTGTTTCCTGTTGTCTGTCAGTACTAATGGATCATCTGAAACCCCTGTTTCCTGTTGTCTGTCAATACTAATGCATCATCTGAAATCCCTGTTTCCTGTTGTCTGTCAGTACTAATGGATCATCTGAAATCCTTGTTTCCTGTTGTCTGTCAATACTAATGCATCATCTGAAATCCCTGTTTCCTGTTGTCTGTCAGTACTAATGGATCATCTGAAACCCCTGTTTCCTGTTGTCTGTCAATACTAATGCATCATCTGAAATCCCTGTTTCCTGTTGTCTGTCAGTACTAATGGATCATCTGAAATCCTCGTTTCCTGTTGTCTGTCAGTACTAATGGATCATCTGAAATCCTTGTTTCCTGTTGTCTGTCAGTACTAATGGATCATCTGAAATCCTAGTTTCCTGTTGTCTGTCAGTACTAATGGATCATCTGCAATCCCTGTTTCCTGTTGTCTGTCAGTACTAATGGATCATCTGAAATCCTTGTTTCCTGTTGTCTGTCAGTACTAATGGATCATCTAAAATCCTAGTTTCCTGTTGTCTGTCAGTACTAATGGAGCATCTGAAATCCTAGTTTCCTGTTGTCTGTCAGGACTAATGGATCATCTGAAATCCCTGTTTCCTGTTGTCTGTCAGTACTAATGGATAATCTCAATAGTCATTAGAAATTTAGCTCAGATAATAGCTTCATTTGATATGCCACATTTGAAAAAATGGGCAACTGCTCTTACTTTTTTCTTTACAATAAATACACTTAAATACTATTAATTGTGTGTGTTGAACAATTAAAGCACTTTTTTTATCACTGATTGAATGTACTGATCTTTAGACTCGTTTTAGGGACGTAGCCTACCTGTACTGTAGGACACATCATATTGGATGTAGTGTCCTACTTCAGGCCAGTCATGAGATACAAAACTATCACAGGGAGACTGAAGGTTTTCTCTTGACTACTATCGCCCCCTTCATTATTATTGTTTTTATTTTTAGACAGGTCCTAGCATAATGGCTGATACTGTATATAGCTACACACCGGGGCTGGATTGCATTTTGAATCGCTCCATGGGTTAGTTATTATGCGGGTCGTAAAAGAAGCCCTGCAATAATATGAGAAAATATTATTGCGAATAAATTTCCGTTCTTGTTCACACTCAGCGTATCGTTAAACAGTTTGGACTGCAACAGTTCCCGCACCTCCAACATGCTCCGTTCACCTCTCAGATGAGAGTACAAATTAGAAGCGTTTGCTCTTTGAACCACATCGAAAATAAATGGATAGAGCAGAAATCAACCAAGCCTAGCAGCCGTTAGAACATCAGATAAATGTTCTGATCAGAAGGGAAATCAGCATTCAGCAGGCGGTGTTATGAAGTGGGAGATCACTTAAAGAAGGCTGTGAGTTATGTGCGCTGATTGTCAGGCAACATTATGCACAGTGTTTGAGGCTAAATAACCCAGTGTGTGGATCATAAACTGTCCCAGCAGCGCTCCACCTCGGAGCGAGAGAGGCTCCCCCCTCATAAACAACTCTGTCATTTTAAGTAAGCATCGCCCTGCTTACCAGGCACCTTTCGCTCGCCAGCCGCACCTAATTTAGCAGCTTTTAAATCTTTTGCAAGTGTTGTAGAGAGAAACGCCTGGTTGCAAATGTCTTTTATTGAATGCTGACTCTGGTATTATAGGCTTGCAGATATGCCTGGTGTAATATGTCCCCTAGCTTTATCTTGTAATAGTAAAGTGTATTAATTTTCCTGGACTGGCAGAGTGTGTGGAGGGTTAGAATTGACACTATTTGGGATTGGAACTGCTGCTTGCTACAGACTCCAAACACGTTTTTCACGCGAGGAGTAGAGAAAGATGAAGGATGAAGAGAGAGAGAAAAAACACCCTTGCAATTCCTAGATATCATAAACACCGATTTATCAAAATCCATCATGAGCAAAGAAATCTCCGTAATTAAAGAGTTTCTCAGAGAAAGTGTCTCAGAAAGCATTATTGAAAATGGCCTTCGAAGTCCACTTGGTAATATTCTGTTTAAGAATCCCTGATTCAAAATGCCAGATGTCGCTAACTACACGCTTTTCTTACATGACCGCAGCAGTTTACCCTAAATGTAGTTTGGAGTTGGGCCATAGTTGCATGGATTGTGTAAATTCAGTTAGGTGCATTTTGGTCTAGCTAAGAATCCCAAACCAGATTTTCTACAAATGCATTTTGCTGGTACAAAAAAAAATAAGAAAAATATATATATATTTACAGGTTTCAAATGTCTGGCCTAATATGCCCTGTGACAGATTGTCATTAATATTTCTTTCAATATTTAGGTCTATGAGGTGTACAAATAATATCATGTATATAGAGCTGTTGATTACTCATTTGTCTATCTCAATAGTTTGTCTATCTTGACATCATATTGAAGTTCTTATTAACATATTAACCAAATATAGTTTGATAAATGAGGGAAGTTGTTTCAGGGACATTCCTTTGAATACGGGTCCAGCTTTCACCACTACTTAGTTGTTATGTCTTTTATTTTGATGAAACCAGACACTGGATATATGCCAGCGTGTTGGGTATCACTTATCATGATTGCTTATTTTCTATAACCACAAACGCTGTGTTGTCTATATATGATTATGCCTCATTACTGATTCATATATATATGTATATATATATAGTCTCTCCATAGCCCTCCGGAAATCATGCTGACGGATAAACTCTTTATTTTATGAGCCTCCACTTATATTGTACTGAACATTGTACCTGACTCTTGGTTGTGGGAGGAAGCAAATGAAAAGGACTACGGGCGGTGGGTCTACCAAGTTTATACCGCAGTGCTTCTGGATAATAGCTCACGTTCAGGCCTCCCCCCCCACACACGAGTGTTCCAGTCTCACACGGTACTTAAGTGTGATTAATAAGGTGCAGTTGTGTGTGGTTGTGTGTGTATGTCAAGATAAACGTGGAAGGAAGCCACCACCTAGCAGTAAACTGCACAGTGCCTAGCTCGCAAAGCAGAAGAGCTGTTTTTTTTTTATCAAGCCGAGGGCTCAGACCACCAGAGGCTCTTGTGAAGGAAGGAAATTACCGGGTGCAAACATTCACAATGGCCCAACTCATCCCCCCCTCCGCTCGTCTCTTCTCCCTCTCTCTCGTTCTCTGACTTCCAGTCTCCTGTCCCTATGTTTATCAGGTTTTGGGGCACTGTATTTTGATGTCAATAAGCAATTTTTCCTTGGCTGGTCTCCTGCCTGACCCCTTTAATCCATCAATATATGATTAGAGATAAAGTTTTGTGGACGCCTGCTGCAGTCACAAGATAAATGACATCTCTGAAGTCACGCATTAAAGACTAGATGAAGGCCTTGTGACTGTGTCTTCACTGCTCATCTGCCTCTGTCCAACCTATCACACTAAGTGACAAGAAAGAGAAATAATGAACTGGGGCAGAAAAAGCTGAGAGATATTTCTTACACACAGCCCGCGACTGTCTTCAGCCGGGATTAGGACGCATTAGAGGCGTGCTGGAGACGAGAGAGGCAGAGAGAGAGAGAGAGGGAGAGCTGCTGGTTGTGTGTCAGGGCCAAAAGAGGAAGGATGATTCATCCCCCCAAAACCATTAAAGTCTAGCTAAAACAGACGTTGTTTAAAAGAAAAGCACTTTGAGAGGTGTAGATGCACCTCGGGGAAAGGCATTTTTTTTATTTTTTTGGGGTGAAGGTATTAAGATTTAGGACAATTTAGTAAATGGGTGTTTAATATGTTTTCTGGTTAAATATATTTAGTTTTCTGGTTACAGATCTTTAGTTTTCTGGTTACAGATCTTTAGTTTTCTAGTTAACTATATTTTATTTTGTAGTTACATGTCCTTTTTCTGTGTTTGAAGGAACACACAAATGATTACCAATGTATTCACAAAGTATGACTTGAGATTTAATGCATTTTATTTTTGTAGGAAAGGCTTATGCAAAATGAAGAGACAGAACTACTCGTGCTATTCTGAAATAATATGGATGACAGAGTAGAGGTGGGTTTATTAAAAGAACCTGGCTGTGCACCATGTTTGTCCATGTCTACTCATCATATAGGTTTTCCATTTTGTTAGAAACCATTGAAAATGTTTTGGTGATATC
Organism: Oncorhynchus clarkii lewisi; assembly: GCF_045791955.1. NCBI lineage: Eukaryota > Metazoa > Chordata > Actinopteri > Salmoniformes > Salmonidae > Oncorhynchus > Oncorhynchus clarkii. The sequence continues at coordinate 92,527,144 of NC_092151.1, read as the reverse complement.
TGGTGTATCATCAAATCGCACACTTTTGGATTCATTCAGCAGTTTTTTAAAAAAACAACCTGATTACGTATAATACCATTGGAAATTAATGATTTATATTCCTAAAACTTAAGTTGAAAATTATGAGGTCGCTACTTCCTGTTGACAAGACATGTTGATAAATAGCCTAATGTCAAAACACGGTTTTAAAAGTGTCCAAATCAATAACCAATATGCAGAAACAGTTTGTGATATGTTGAAAACCTAAACATACAATTTACTATCAACGCATACATAGTATAGGAATCATATTACTTGTGTTTTTTAAAGCACCTTGCACCAAAACCCCTGTTGCTTTGACAAGTGGCAATACATCAGTCATCGATTATGTGCTGTTGAAACTACCACAACTCAAAAACCACATGGAAACTGGAAATATTTTTAATCACTGGTTAGAGGACAACCTTCAGAACACAGTCAGCTACATTGTGATATGGGGGGGGTCACCAAAAACAGAAACACACTGTTTTGTCAATCACTCATATTGATTATCATGTTGAAATCTAGAGGGGAGATGAGGTTGCACGTCCTGTTAAAACTAACACAGCTTCCCAAAACCACAGGGAATTTTGGGGGAATAATGTGTACACATCACTGGTCAAGAGGACGCTTTGTAGAAGACAACTAGCTACATTTTTGAAGTGGTGCATTTTTTAAATTCAAGTTGGTAAGTGTAAAGCAACACTTTCTTTGTTCAATCTTTTTCCATTGAAATCAAGCTGAAATCCACAATACAGAGGAGGTGTAGTGCTGTTTATACTGACACTATTCAAAGGCCACACACACACTTGGAATAAGCTATACATGATTGGTTAGATGAGAACTTGTAGGAGGCTTATTTTTATATTTTGGAATGTTTGATCTTGTTTTCGGGAGGCTTCCATCACGGAAATTGTATCAAACCACTTTTTCCGTTAAGTTAACTTTAACGAATCACGACGTGACATAGGATATCAACAGTGACAACAGTTGTCTGCTATTTATTAAGTGTTAGTTTGACTGTCAAATTCATGTAATTGTGTGTGTGTGTGTGTGTGTGGCCATCGACTTCTAAAGAGAGACCAGCCGAAACTTTTTAATGCCGTTTAGAGTTGGTCAAATTACCTCTGCGTTCTAAGTCCTGCGCACACCAGCGTGTAACAAAATCAACGGTATGAAACCATAGATATTGATCTGTTTTAAACAATGGATCTTATTTAATCGTGATTAACTGTAAACTTTTATACTAACGTCACCAAGTCAAAAGGACATGAAAATGCAAGCTTGTGTAAAGTAGTGACACAAACTGTCCACATTAGGGAAATTAAAGCAATATAAAATAATTTTAGATGGCAAAAAAATTATTCAACATGTCAATTTAGGATAATAGTGCACTTGTATGTTGCCCACTCACAAACTTCTGCAACAATGACATCTATTTCTCACTCCTTTATAACCATTTACAGAGTTAAACAACGCTCTCAAACATCATTTAACCATGGGCTCTAGACTAGAGTTTCCTAATAATATTATGATCAATAACTGTAAAAAGTTGGAATTGTATCACATTTGGACGTTTACATGTGGCTAGTTCTATGGCTGTTGGCTATTCCATGGATCCACCGTTGCTGTGTCACCAACCCCAGCTGAGAGGACTAGTTACTTTAACCTAATGCAGTGGGACACCAACCCCAGCTGAGAGGACTAGTTAGACATCAACCTAATGCAGTGGGACACCAACCCCAGCTGAGGGGACTAGTTACTTTAACCTAATGCAGTGGGACACCAACCCCAGCTGAGAGGACTAGTTAGACTATAACCTAATGCAGTGGGACACCAACCCCAGCTGAGAGGACTAGTTAGACTATAACCTAATGCAGTGGGACACCAACCCCAGCTGAGGGGACTAGTTAGACATCAACCTAATGCAGTGGGACACCAACCCCAGCTGAGAGGACTAGTTAGACATCAACCTAATGCAGTGGGACACCAACCCCAGCTGAGAGGACTAGTCAGACTATAACCTAATGCAGTGGGACACCAACCTCAGCTGAGAGGACTAGTTAGACTATAACCTAATGCAGTGGGACACCAACCCCAGATGAGGGGACTAGTTAGACATCAACCTAATGCAGTGGGACACCAACCCCAGCTGAGAGGACTAGTTAGACATCAACCTAATGCAGTGGGACACCAACCCCAGCTGAGAGGACTAGTTAGACATCAACCTAATGCAGTGGGACACCAACCCCAGCTGAGAGGACTAGTTAGACATCAACCTAATGCAGTGGGACACCAACCCCAGCTGAGAGGACTAGTTAGACATCAACCTAATGCAGTGGGACACCAACCCCAGCTGAGAGGACTAGTTAGACATCAACCTAATGCAGTGGGACACCAACCCCAGCTGAGAGGACTAGTTAGACATCAACCTAATGCAGTGGGACACCAACCCCAGCTGAGGGGACTAGTTACTTTAACCTAATGCAGTGGGACACCAACCCCAGCTGAGAGGACTAGTTACTTTAACCTAATGCAGTGGGACACCAACCCCAGCTGAGAGGACTAGTCAGACTTTAACCTAATGCAGTGGGACACCAACCCCAGCTGAGAGGACTAGTTACTTTAACCTAATGCAGTGGGACACCAACCCCAGCTGAGGGGACTAGTTACTTTAACCTAATGCAGTGGGACACCAACCCCAGCTGAGAGGACTAGTTAGACATTAACCTAATGCAGTGGGACACCAACCCCAGCTGAGAGGACTAGTTAGACATCAACCTAATGCAGTGGGACACCAACCCCAGCTGAGAGGACTAGTTAGACATTAACCTAATGCAGTGGGACACCAACCCCAGCTGAGAGGACTAGTTAGACATCAACCTAATGCAGTGGGACACCAACCCCAGCTGAGAGGACTAGTTAGACATTAACCTAATGCAGTGGGACACCAACCCCAGCTGAGAGGACTAGTTAGACATCAACCTAATGCAGTGGGACACCAACCCCAGCTGAGAGGACTAGTTAGACTATAACCTAATGCAGTGGGACACCAACCCCAGCTGAGAGGACTAGTTAGACATCAACCTAATGCAGTGGGACACCAACCCCAGCTGAGAGGACTAGTTAGACATTAACCTAATGCAGTGGGACACCAACCCCAGCTGAGGGGACTAGTTAGACTATAACCTAATGCAGTGGGACACCAACCCCAGCTGAGAGGACTAGTTAGACATCAACCTAATGCAGTGGGACACCAACCCCAGCTGAGAGGACTAGTTAGACATCAACCTAATGCAGTGGGACACCAACCCCAGATGAGGGGACCAGCTAGACTATAGCCTAATGCAGTGGGACACCAACCCCAGATGAGGGGACCAGCTAGACTATAGCCTAATGCAGTGGGACACCAACCCCAGATGAGGGGACCAGCTAGACTATAACCTAATGCAGTGGGACACCAACCCCAGATGAGGGGACCAGCTAGACTATAACCTAATGCAGTGGGACACCAACCCCAGATGAGGGGACCAGCTAGACTATAACCTAATGCAGTGGGACACCAACCCCAGCTGAGGGGACTAGTTAGACTATAGCCTAATGCAGTGGGACACCAACCCCAGCTGAGGGGACTAGTTAGACTATAACCTAATGCAGTGGGACACCAACCCCAGATGAGGGGACCAGCTAGACTATAGCCTAATGCAGTGGGACACCAACCCCAGATGAGGGGACCAGCTAGACTATAGCCTAATGCAGTGGGACACCAACCCCAGATGAGGGGACCAGCTAGACTATAGCCTAATGCAGTGGGACACCAACCCCAGATGAGGGGACCAGCTAGACTATAACCTAATGCAGTGGGACACCAACCCCAGATGAGGGGACCAGCTAGACTATAACCTAATGCAGTGGGACACCAACCCCAGATGAGGGGACCAGCTAGACTATAGCCTAATGCAGTGGGACACCAACCCCAGCTGAGGGGACCAGCTAGACTATAGCCTAATGCAGTACTAGGGGAGATATTAAAAGGCTATAGTGTTACATGCCTTTGCCTCTGCGTTAACCTCAAACCTCACACTAATAGATGGGATTACAAAACTGAAATGACAGTATTATGGCAAGGAGTCCTGACTAGCAGGAGGAGATATTAAACGGCATATCTGGTAGCACTCGGTGTTAAGTGGCGCCAAGTGCTCATTAAGTTTCTGATGCTGTAAGTCCATGTCTGCCCCTGCCTAGGCTGATACGAGAGAGAGAGAGAGAGAGAGAGAGAGAGAGAGAGAGAGAGCTGCTCTCTGGGCCACGCTGAGTGAACGCGGGTGGGATTTGTTGCTGGACTCAGACCCTGTTATCGCCAACCGTCAGTTAATACTGCACTGTGGTGTGACAATGTTATGACCGTCTGCACAAGGATTGGAAAATATTTGAATTTTCCCATTAAAGTGGTACGGTGCATGCCTACTGCTTGTGTTTTCATGTGGAACGATGTCACCTGGACAGCCACTTACCCTCCATAGTAACAGAGACATACCTGACTCACATACTGTATGAAGCAGAGGTAGGATGTTGGGACTCACACAGGGAGCAGAGTTAGGATGTTGGGACTCACACAGGGAGCAGAGGTAGGATGTTGGGACTCACAGGGAGCAGAGGTAGGATGTTGGGACTCACACAGGGAGCAGAGGTAGAATGTTGGGACTCACACAGGGAGCAGAGGTAGGATGTTGGGACTCACAGGGAGCAGAGGTAGGATGTTGGGACTCACAGGGAGCAGAGGTAGGATGTTGGGACTCACAGGGAGCAGACGTAGGATGTTGGGACTCACACAGGGAGCAGAGGTAGGATGTTGGAACCCACAGGGAGCAGATGTAGGATGTTGGGACTCACAGGGAGCAGAGGTAGGATGTTGGGACTCACAGGGAGCAGACGTAGGATGTTGGGACTCACACAGGGAGCAGAGGTAGGATGTTGGAACCCACAGGGAGCAGATGTAGGATGTTGGGACTCACAGGGAGCAGAGGTAGGATGTTGGGACTCACAGGGAGCAGAGGTAGGATGTTGGGACTCACAGGGAGCAGACGTAGGATGTTGGGACTCACACAGGGAGCAGAGGTAGGATGTTCGGACTCACAGGGAGCAGAGGTAGGGAGCAGACGTAGGATGTTGGGACTCACACAGGGAGCAGAGGTAGGATGTTGGAACCCACAGGGAGCAGATGTAGGATGTTGGGACTCACACAGGGAGCAGAGGTAGGATGTTGGGACTCACACAGGGAGCAGAGGTAGAATGTTGGGACTCACAGGGAGCAGAGGTAGGATGTTGGGACTCACAGGGAGCAGAGGTAGGATGTTGGGACTCACAGGGAGCAGACGTAGGATGTTGGGACTCACAGGGAGCAGACGTAGGATGTTGGGACTCACACAGGGAGCAGAGGTAGGATGTTGGAACCCACAGGGAGCAGATGTAGGATGTTGGGACTCACACAGGGAGCAGAGGTAGGATGTTGGGACTCACACAGGGAGCAGAGGTAGGGAGCAGAGGTAGAATGTTGGGACTCACACAGGGAGCAGAGGTAGGGAGCAGAGGTAGGGATGTTGGTACTCACACAGGGAGTAGAGGTAGACTGTTGAGATCACCTGTTGTTCACCTCGACCTCCCCCCGCTTCCTTGACAAGTTCCACCTCCTAACCTTGTCAACATGGCTTTCTCAGAAGTTGTAACATTTGATAAATCAACTGTAAATAAGAAGAGGGCGTTCAGATCTTTGCTTGAGGCTTCCGTGGATGCGAGCCAGGAGACCATCACCAGATTTGGCCCCTGAAGTCAATTAAAGTCCTTTCATTCCAAGCTGAGGCGAAGAGAGGGGGCAAAGGAGACAGAAAGGAAGCGGATGATGATCAACCCCCCCTCTCAAAAGCCTTTCATTTTGCTGCATGGCTTCATAGAGACAAAAGACTCAAGGCCTTACTATTAAGCACAATTATCATGTTTGGTTTACAGTGCTATACATTTTCATCAAGGATGAGGTCTGGCTAGGGGTGACTCAGGCTACTCTCACAGCGTTTCTTTGGGAAGATGGGTCCTGGTCCACAAGGAAATATTAAATGACAATAATGAGAAGCTCATTATTCACAGACACCATCTACCAATTAATTTGTCTTTCCCAGTTATTTTTTATATTTTTTATAAAAAAAAATTAAAAAATGAGGGGGTGGATCAGCTTTAATATTGCGGATAGATTGTTGCTTCCGTCAATGTAATTATCTGCATTGTTTCCAATCTCCCCACCCCCCCCCCCCATATGTTTTTGGTAAATATATACAGCTCTGGAAAACATTGAGACCACAGCAAAATTATCAAATTCTCTGGTTTTACTATTTATATATTTATTCAGGTAAAATTAAAATTTTAGTTCTATTCTATAAACCACTGACAACATTTCTCCCATATTTCAAATAAAAAATATTGTCATTTAGAGCACTTATTTGCAGAAAATGACAACTGGTCAAAATAACAAACAAGATGCATTGCTGTCAGATCTCGAATAATGCAAAGAAAATAAGTTCTTATTCATTTTTAAACAACACAACACTAATGTTTAAACTGAGGAAGAGTTCAGACATCAATATTTGGTGGAATAACCCTGATTTTCAATCACAGCTTTCAGGCGTCTTGGCCTGCTCTCCACCAGTCTTTCACATTGATGTTGGGTGACTTTATGCCTCTCCTGGTGCAAAAATTCAAGCAGCTCGGCTTTGTTTGATGGCTTGTGATCATCCATCTTCCTCTTGATCACATACCAGAGGTTTTTAATGGGGTTCAGGTCTGGAGATTGGGCTGGTTATGACAGGGTCATGATCTGGTGGTCCTCCATCCACACATCACAATTGTGTGATGATCCGACGGCATTCTGTCCCCTATCAACACTTTTTAAGTTTTTGGTGCCAGAGAGAGAATGACATAAGAAAGTAATCAAGACGACTAGCTTGATTAAACCTCCATGTATATCTCACTAGGTCAGGGTATTAAACCTCCTCCATGTATATCTCACTAGGTCAGGATATTAAACCTCCTCCATGTATATCTCACTAGGTCAGGATATTAAACCTCCTCCATGTATATCTCACTAGGTCAGGGTATTAAACCTCCTCCATGTATATCTCACTAGGTCAGGATATTAAACCTCCTCCATGTATATCTCACTAGGTCAGGATATTAAACCTCCACCATGTATATCTCACTAGGTCAGGGTATTAAACCTCCATGTATATCTCACTAGGTCAGGGTATTAAACCTCCTCCATGTATATCTCACTAGGTCAGGATATTAAACCTCCATGTATATCTCACTAGGTCAGGGTATTAAACCTCCTCCATGTATATCTCACTAGGTCAGGGTATTAAACCTCCTCCATGTATATCTCACTAGGTCAGGGTATTAAACCTCCTCCATGTATATCTCACCAGGTCAGGGTATTAAACCTCCTCCATGTATATCTCACTAGGTCAGGGTATTAAACCTCCTCCATGTATATCTCACTAGGTCAGGGTATTAAACCTCCATGTATATCTGACTAGGTCAGGGTATTAAACCTCCTCCATGTATATCTCACTAGGTCAGGGTATTAAACCTCCTCCATGTATATCTCACTAGGTCAGGATATTAAACCTCCATGTATATCTCACTAGGTCAGGGTATTAAACCTCCTCCATGTATATCTCACTAGGTCAGGGTATTAAACCTCCTCCATGTATATCTCACTAGGTCAGGGTATTAAACCTCCTCCATGTATATCTCACTAGGTCAGGATATTAAACCTCCATGTATATCTCACTAGGTCAGGATATTAAACCTCCTCCATGTATATCTCACTAGGTCAGGGTATTAAACCTCCTCCATGTATATCTCACTAGGTCAGAGTATTTAAGCCTCCACATATCCACTAATTCCAATATATCCATGACATTCATGATTTCCTTAAGTGCCTGAGGGTGATAGTTTGTAGTGTGATTTCCTTTACGATCCATAGAGGTATTTAAAACCATATTAAAATCTCCCACCATAATAATATCATCTAGTGTTGCTTGTAGAGTTGATAAATTTGTATATATATTTTCAAAGAAGCTTGGATCATCATCATTTGGAGCGTATAGGTTAATAAATCATATCTGGTTATGGCTCAATAACATATTTAAAATCATCCATCTACCTCGAGGATCTGTTTGGACAATTTGCACATTTGGATCAAAATGACTGTTAATTAATATCATCACCTCTTTTGACTTTCTTTGCCCATGGGAGAAATATATTTCGACCCCACAGTCCTTTTTCCACAAAACTTCATCTAAAATTGTTGAATGAGTTTCCTGTAAACAATGGATATTATATTCCTTCTCTTTTGTTATTATCTGATAAACCATTACAATTAGGACTGGCTATATTTATTTCACCATTTACCATAATGAGACAGAAGTTTCAATTCTATTCATCATAATATCTGTTTGTAAACGTACCATTAAAAAGTAACGTGATGATAGAGTGTTTATATAGCTGTACCATGATATTTGCATTGCTACTAAGTAAACCTTCAATTGGTCTCCCTTATTCCACCTGCTAAAACCCCTTCTCATCTCGAGTTGGGTTGTCCGTCCCAATGCCCGGCAGATCCCCCCGCCCCCCCGGTCCAATGGCCCCGGAGAGAGCGGGACCCATCCTTTGAAAAGAGCACACAGTGCCACCCACAGAACAGAAGTACATCAAACGCCAAATGCATTTCCATCACCCTCACCTCCATTTGTATTATATATAGCCATTAAAAAATTATGCATATATTAAAAATCCTGTTTATCTTCTTTTCCATAATTAGCGATTAATATATGCAGTAATGTAGGCAATTTATTCAAAGGGTTTTTACCTCTCACCAGTCTCACCATTACCAAAATTTCATGATGGCAAACAATTATTATTTTAGCAAACAATTATTGTGATTCATCCTATATTGTCCCGAAAATATCAAATCAAACTTTATTTGTCACATGCGCCGAAAACAACAAGTGTAGACTTCACCGTGAAATGCTTTACTTACAAGCCCTTAACCAACAGTGCAGTTCAAGAAGAGTTAAGAAAATATTTACCATGTAGGTGTGGAGGCTATTTACAGAGGGCACCGGTACTGAGTAGGTGTGGAGGCTATTTACAGAGGGCACCGGTACTGAGTAGGTGTGGAGGCTATATACAGAGGGCACCGGTACTGAGTAGGTGTGGAGGCTATTTACAGAGGGCACCGGTACTGAGTAGGTGTGGAGGCTATTTACAGAGGGCACCGGTACTGAGTAGGTGTGGAGGCTATTTACAGAGGGCACAGGTACTGAGTAGGTGTGGCGGCTATATACAGGGGGCACCGGTACTGAGTAGGTGTGGAGGCTATATACAGGGGGCACCGGTACTGAGTAGGTGTGGAGGCTATATACAGAGGGCACCGGTACTGAGTAGGTATGGAGGCTATATACAGAGGGCACCGGTACTGAGTAGGTGTGGAGGCTATATACAGAGGGCACCGGTACTGAGTAGGTATGGAGGCTATATACAGAGGGCACCGGTACTGAGTAGGTGTGGAGGCTATATACAGAGGGCACCGGTACTGAGTAGGTGTGGAGGCTATTTACAGAGGGCACCGGTACTGAGTAGGTGTGGAGGCTATTTACAGAGGGCACCGGTACTGAGTAGGTGTGGAGGCTATATACAGAGGGCACCGGTACTGAGTAGGTGTGGAGGCTATTTACAGAGGGCACCGGTACTGAGTAGGTGTGGAGGCTATTTACAGAGGGCACCGGTACTGAGTAGGTGTGGAGGCTATTTACAGAGGGCACAGGTACTGAGTAGGTGTGGCGGCTATATACAGGGGGCACCGGTACTGAGTAGGTGTGGAGGCTATATACAGGGGGCACCGGTACTGAGTAGGTGTGGAGGCTATATACAGAGGGCACCGGTATTGAGTAGGTGTGGAGGCTATATACAGGGGGCACCGGTACTCAGTAGGTGTGGAGGCTATATACAGGGGGAACCGGTACTCAGTAGGTGTGGAGGCTATATACAGGGGGCACCGGTATTGAGTAGGTGTGGAGGCTATATACAGGGGGCACCGGTACTCAGTAGGTGTGGAGGCTATATACAGGGGGCACCGGTACTGAGTAGGTGTGGAGGCTATATACAGAGGGCACCGGTACTGAGTAGGTGTGGAGGCTATATACAGAGGGCACCGGTACTGAGTAGGTGTGGAGGCTATATACAGGGGGTACCGGTACAGAGTCAATGTGGAGGCTATATACAGGGGGCACTGGTACTGAGTAGGTGTGGAGGCTATATACAGAGGGCACCGGTACTGAGTAGGTGTGGAGGCTATATACAGGGTGTTACGGTACTGAGTAGGTGTGGAGGCTATATACAGGGTGTTACGGTACTGAGTAGGTGTGGAGGCTATATACAGGGGGTACCGGTACAGAGTCAATGTGGAGGCTATATACAGAGGGCACCGGTACTGAGTAGGTGTGGAGGCTATATACAGGGGGCACCGGTACTGAGTAGGTGTGGAGGCTATATACAGGGGGCACCGGTACTGAGTAGGTGTCGAGGCTATTTACAGAGGGCACCGGTACTGAGTAGGTGTGGAGGCTATTTACAGAGGGCACCGGTACTGAGTAGGTGTGGAGGCTATATACAGGGGGTACCGGTACTGAGTAGGGGTACAGGTTAGTTCAGGTAATATGTACATGTAGGTAGGGGTGAAGTGACTATGCATAGATAATAAACAACGAGTAGCAGCAGTGTACAAAAGGGAGGGGGGGTCAATGTAAATTGTCTGGTGGCGATTATATGAATTGTTCAGCAGTCTTATGGCTTGGGGGTAGAAGCTGTTGAGGAGCCTTTTGGTCCTAGACTTGGCGCTCGGGTACCGCTTGCCGTGCGGTAGCAGAGAAAACAGTCTATAATTTGGTTGACTGGAGTCTCTGACAATGTTATGAGCTTCACTACCCTCTGTAGCACCTTACGGTCAGATGCCGAGCAGTTGCCATAGCAGGTGCTGATGCAACCGGTCAGGATGCTCTCGATGGTGCAGCTGGAGAACCTTTTGAGGATCTGGGGGCCAATGCCAAATCTTTTCAGTCTCCCGAGGGGAAAAAGGTTTTGTCGTTCCCTCTTCACAACTGTCTTGGTATATTTGGACCATGATAGTTCGTTGGTGATGTGGACACCAAGGAACTTGAAACTCTCGACCCCCCCCGTCGATGTCAATGGGGGCCTGTTCGGCCCGCCTTTTCCTGTAGTCCACGATCAGCTCCTTTGTCTTGCGCACGTTGAGGGAGAAGTTGTTGTCCTTGCACTACACTGGCACCAACATATTTTTTACTCCTTCACAACAGTTGTTGGATACACACACTCATACACACTCAACCCCTTTCCCCTAGACTCAGATTCTAAACAGTTGCACCATCCCAGAGCCCAACTCAAGAAAGGTCTTGATGTATGAATTAATGTACAGTTGCAGTTGTCTGAGAAGGCCTGCAAAACTGAGCAGATTTGATTAACCATTGTCACATCCTAGGTGATGGAGGTCCGATTTTTTAAATTTAAATTGAACCTTTATTTTAACTAGGCAAGTCAGTTAAGAACAAATTCTTATTTACAATGACGGCCTACAGGGGAACAGTGGGTTAACTGCCTTGTTCAGTGGAACAGTGGGTTAACTGCCTTGTTCAGGGGCAGAACGGCAGATTTTTTTTCCTTGTCAGCTCGAGGGATCGATCTAGCAACCTTGCGGTTACTGGCCCAACGCTCTATCCACAAGGCTACCTGCCACCCCCTTCCCCTGAAACACCCACACATGGTCCCCCATTGTGACCATATTCCCTGAAACACCCACACACGGTCCCCCATTGTGACCATATCCCCTGAAACACCCACACACGGTCCCCCATTGTGACCATATTCCCTGAAACACCCACACACGGTCCCCCATTGTGACCATATTCCCTGAAACACCCACACACGGTCCCCCATTGTAACCATATCCCCTGAAACACCCACACATGGTCCCCCATTGTGACCATATTCCCTGAAACACCCACACATGGTCCCCCATTGTGACCATATTCCCTGAAACACCCACACACGGTCCCCCATTGTGACCATATTCCCTGAAACACCCACACACGGTCCCCCATTGTGACCATATTCCCTGAAACACCCACACACGGTCCCCCATTGTGACCATATTCCCTGAAACACCCACACATGGTCCCCCATTGTGACAATTTTCCCCTGAAACACCCACACACGGTCCCCCATTGTGACCATATTCCCTGAAACACCCACACACGGTCCCCCATTGTGACCATATTCCCTGAAACACCCACACACGGTCCCCCATTGTGACCATATTCCCTGAAACACCCACACACGGTCCCCCATTGTGACCATATTCCCTGAAACACCCACACACGGTCCCCCATTGTGACCATATCCCCTGAAACACCCACAAATGGTCCCCCATTGTGACCATATTCCCTGAAACACCCACACACGGTCCCCCATTGTGACCATATCCCCTGAAACACCCACAACATGGTCCCCCATTGTGACCATATCCCCTGAAACACCCACAACATGGTCCCCCATTGTGACCATATTCCCTGAAACACCCACACATGGTCCCCCATTGTGACCATATTCCCTGAAACACCCACACATGGTCCCCCATTGTGACCATATTCCCTGAAACACCCACACATGGTCCCCCATTGTGACCATATTCCCCTGAAACACCCACAACACGGTCCCCCATTGTGACCATATTCCCTGAAACACCCACACACGGTCCCCCATTGTGACCATATTCCCTGAAACACCCACACACGGTCCCCCATTATGACCATATTCCCTGAAACACCCACACACGGTCCCCCATTGTGACCATATTCCCTGAAACACCCACAACATGGTCCCCCATTGTGACCATATTCCCTGAAACACCCACACATGGTCCCCCATTGTGACCATATTCCCTGAAACACCCACAACACGGTCCCCCATTGTGACCATATTCCCTGAAACACCCACAACATGGTCCCCCATTGTGACCATATCCCTTGAAACACCCACAACACGGTCCCCCATTGTGACCATATCCCCTGAAACACCCACACATGGTCCCCCATTGTGACCATATTCCCTGAAACATCCACACATGGTCCCCCATTGTGACCATATTCCCTGAAACACCCACAACATGGTCCCCCATTGTGACCATATTCCCTGAAACACCCACACATGGTCCGCCATTGTGACCATATTCCCTGAAACACCCACAACATGGTCCCCCATTGTGACCATATTCCCTGAAACACCCACACACGGTCCCCCATTGTGACCATATCCCCTGAAACACCCACACATGGTCCCCCATTGTGACCATATTCCCTGAAACACCCACACACGGTCCCCCATTGTGACCATATCCCCTGAAACACCCACAACATGGTCCCCCATTGTGACCATATCCCCTGAAACACCCACAAAATGGTCCCCCATTGTGACCATATTCCCTGAAACACCCACACACGGTCCCCCATTGTGACCATATTCCCTGAAACACCCACACACGGTCCCCCATTGTGACCATATTCCCTGAAACACCCACACACGGTCCCCCATTGTGACCATATCCCTTGAAACACCCACAACACGGTCCCCCATTGTGACCATATCCCCTGAAACACCCACACATGGTCCCCCATTGTGACCATATTCCCTGAAACACCCACACATGGTCCCCCATTGTGACCATATTCCCTGAAACACCCACAACATGGTCCCCCATTGTGACCATATTCCCTGAAACACCCACACACGGTCCCCCATTGTGACCATATCCCCTGAAACACCCACAACATGGTCCCCCATTGTGACCATATCCCCTGAAACACCCACAACATGGTCCCCCATTGTGACCATATTCCCTGAAACACCCACACACGGTCCCCCATTGTGACCATATTCCCTGAAACACCCACACACGGTCCCCCATTGTGACCATATTCCCTGAAACACCCACACACGGTCCCCCATTGTGACCATATTCCCTGAAACACCCACAACATGGTCCCCCATTGTGACCATATTCCCTGAAACACCCACACATGGTCCCCCATTGTGACCATATTCCCTGAAACACCCACAACACGGTCCCCCATTGTGACCATATTCCCTGAAACACCCACAACATGGTCACCCATTGTGACCATATCCCCTGAAACACCCACAACATGGTCCCCCATTGTGACCATATTCCCTGAAACACCCACAACATGGTCGCCCATTGTGACCATATTCCCTGAAACACCCACACATGGTCCGCCATTGTGACCATATTCCCTGAAACACCCACAACATGGTCACCCATTGTGACCATATCCCCTGAAACACCCACAACATGGTCCCCCATTGTGACCATATTCCCTGAAACACCCACAACATGGTCGCCCATTGTGACCATATTCCCTGAAACACCCACACACGGTCCCCCATTGTGACCATATCCCCTGAAACACCAACACATGGTCCCCCATTGTGACCATATTCCCTGAAACACCCACACACGGTCCCCCATTGTGACCATATCCCCTGAAACACCCACAACATGGTCCCCCATTGTGACCATATTCCCTGAAACACCCACACATGGTCCCCCATTGTGACCATATTCCCTGAAACACCCACACACGGTCCCCCATTGTGACCATATCCCCTGAAACACCCACAACATGGTCCCCCATTGTGACCATATTCCCTGAAACACCCACACATGGTCCCCCATTGTGACCATATTCCCTGAAACACCCACAACATGGTCCCCCATTGTGACCATATTCCCTGAAACACCCACAACACGGTCCCCCATTGTGACCATATCTCTTGAAACACCCACAACACGGTCCCCCATTGTGACCATATCCCCTGAAACACCCACAACATGGTCCCCCATTGTGACCATATTCCCTGAAACATCCACACATGGTCCCCCATTGTGACCATATTCCCTGAAACACCCACAACATGGTCCCCCATTGTGACCATATTCCCTGAAACACCCACAACACGGTCCCCCATTGTGACCATATTCCCCTGAAACACCCACACATGGTCCCCCATTGTGACCATATTCCCTGAAACACCCACACACGGTCCCCCATTGTGACCATATCCCCTGAAACACCCACAACATGGTCCCCCATTGTGACCATATTCCCTGAAACACCCACACATGGTCCCCCATTGTGACCATATTCCCTGAAACACCCACACACGGTCCCCCATTGTGACCATATCCCCTGAAACACCCACAACATGGTCCCCCATTGTGACCATATTCCCTGAAACATCCACACATGGTCCCCCATTGTGACCATATTCCCTGAAACACCCACAACATGGTCCCCCATTGTGACCATATTCCCTGAAACACCCACAACACGGTCCCCCATTGTGACCATATTCCCCTGAAACACCCACACATGGTCCCCCATTGTGACCATATTCCCTGAAACACCCACACACGGTCCCCCATTGTGACCATATCCCCTGAAACACCCACAACATGGTCCCCCATTGTGACCATATTCCCTGAAACACCCACACATGGTCCCCCATTGTGACCATATTCCCTGAAACACCCACACACGGTCCCCCATTGTGACCATATCCCCTGAAACACCCACAACATGGTCCCCCATTGTGACCATATTCCCTGAAACACCCACACATGGTCCCCCATTGTGACCATATTCCCTGAAACACCCACACACGGTCCCCCATTGTGACCATATCCCCTGAAACACCCACAACACGGTCCCCCATTGTGACCATATTCCCTGAAACACCCACACACGGTCCCCCATTGTGACCATATTCCCTGAAACACCCACAACATGGTCCCCCATTGTGACCATATTCCCTGAAACACCCACACATGGTCCCCCATTGTGACCATATTCCCTGAAACACCCACACACGGTCCCCCATTGTGACCATATCCCCTGAAACACCCACAACATGGTCCCCCATTGTGACCATATTCCCTGAAACACCCACACATGGTCCCCCATTGTGACCATATTCCCTGAAACACCCACAACATGGTCCCCCATTGTGACCATATTCCCTGAAACACCCACAACACGGTCCCCCATTGTGACCATATCCCTTGAAACACCCACAACACGGTCCCCCATTGTGACCATATCCCCTGAAACACCCACAACATGGTCCCCCATTGTGACCATATTCCCTGAAACATCCACACATGGTCCCCCATTGTGACCATATTCCCTGAAACACCCACAACATGGTCCCCCATTGTGACCATATTCCCTGAAACACCCACAACACGGTCCCCCATTGTGACCATATTCCCCTGAAACACCCACACATGGTCCCCATTGTGACCATATTCCCTGAAACACCCACACACGGTCCCCCATTGTGACCATATCCCCTGAAACACCCACAACATGGTCCCCCATTGTGACCATATTCCCTGAAACACCCACACATGGTCCCCCATTGTGACCATATTCCCTGAAACACCCACACACGGTCCCCCATTGTGACCATATCCCCTGAAACACCCACAACATGGTCCCCCATTGTGACCATATTCCCTGAAACACCCACACATGGTCCCCCATTGTGACCATATTCCCTGAAACACCCACACACGGTCCCCCATTGTGACCATATCCCCTGAAACACCCACAACACGGTCCCCCATTGTGACCATATTCCCTGAAACACCCACACACGGTCCCCCATTGTGACCATATTCCCTGAAACACCCACAACATGGTCCCCCATTGTGACCATATCCCCTGAAACACCCACACACGGTCCCCCATTGTGACCATATCCCCTGAAACACCCACACACGGTCCCCCATTGTGACCATATTCCCTGAAACACCCACACATGGTCCCCCATTGTGACCATATTCCCCTGAAACACCCACAACATGGTCCCCCATTGTGACCATATCCCCTGAAACACCCACAACATGGTCCCCCATTGTGACCATATTCCCTGAAACACCCACACATGGTCCCCCATTGTGACCATATTCCCCTGAAACACCCACACATGGTCCCCCATTGTGACCATATTCCCTGAAACACCCACACACGGTCCCCCATTGTGACCATATTCCCTGAAACACCCACAACACGGTCCCCCATTGTGACCATATTCCCTGAAACACCCACAACATGGTCCCCCATTGTGACCATATTCCCTGAAACACCCACAACATGGTCCCCCATTGTGACCATATTCCCTGAAACACCCACAACATGGTCCCCCATTGTGACCATATTCCCTGAAACACCCACAACATGGTCCCCCATTGTGACCATATCCCCTGAAACACCCACACACGGTCCCCCATTGTGACCATATCCCCTGAAACACCCACACACGGTCCCCCATTGTGACCATATTCCCTGAAACACCCACACATGGTCCCCCATTGTGACCATATTCCCCTGAAACACCCACAACATGGTCCCCCATTGTGACCATATCCCCTGAAACACCCACAACATGGTCCCCCATTGTGACCATATTCCCTGAAACACCCACACATGGTCCCCCATTGTGACCATATTCCCCTGAAACACCCACACATGGTCCCCCATTGTGACCATATTCCCTGAAACACCCACACACGGTCCCCCATTGTGACCATATTCCCTGAAACACCCACAACACGGTCCCCCATTGTGACCATATTCCCTGAAACACCCACAACATGGTCCCCCATTGTGACCATATTCCCTGAAACACCCACAACATGGTCCCCCATTGTGACCATATTCCCTGAAACACCCACAACATGGTCCCCCATTGTGACCATATTCCCTGAAACACCCACAACATGGTCCCCCATTGTGACCATATTCCCTGAAACACCCACAACACGGTCCCCCATTGTGACCATATTCCCTGAAACACCCACACATGGTCCCCCATTGTGACCATATTCCCTGAAACACCCACAACACGGTCCCCCATTGTGACCATATCCCCTGAAACACCCACAACACGGTCCCCCATTGTGACCATATTCCCTGAAACACCCACAACATGGTCCCCCATTGTGACCATATTCCCTGAAACACCCACAACACGGTCCCCCATTGTGACCATATTCCCTGAAACACCCACAACATGGTCCCCCATTGTGACCATATTCCCTGAAACACCCACACATGGTCCCCCATTGTGACCATATTCCCTGAAACACCCACACACGGTCCCCCATTGTGACCATATCCCCTGAAACACCCACAACACGGTCCCCCATTGTGACCATATTCCCTGAAACACCCACACACGGTCCCCCATTGTGACCATATTCCCTGAAACACCCACAACATGGTCCCCCATTGTGACCATATCCCCTGAAACACCCACACACGGTCCACCATTGTGACCATATCCCCTGAAACATCCACACACGGTCCCCCATTGTGACCATATTCCCTGAAACACCCACACATGGTCCCCCATTGTGACCATATTCCCCTGAAACACCCACAACATGGTCCCCCATTGTGACCATATCCCCTGAAACACCCACAACATGGTCCCCCATTGTGACCATATTCCCTGAAACACCCACACATGGTCCCCCATTGTGACCATATTCCCTGAAACACCCACACATGGTCCCCCATTGTGACCATATTCCCTGAAACACCCACAACATGGTCCCCCATTGTGACCATATTCCCTGAAACACCCACAACACGGTCCCCCATTGTGACCATATCCCTTGAAACACCCACAACACGGTCCCCCATTGTGACCATATCCCCTGAAACACCCACAACATGGTCCCCCATTGTGACCATATTCCCTGAAACATCCACACATGGTCCCCCATTGTGACCATATTCCCTGAAACACCCACAACATGGTCCCCCATTGTGACCATATTCCCTGAAACACCCACAACACGGTCCCCCATTGTGACCATATTCCCCTGAAACACCCACACATGGTCCCCATTGTGACCATATTCCCTGAAACACCCACACACGGTCCCCCATTGTGACCATATCCCCTGAAACACCCACAACATGGTCCCCCATTGTGACCATATTCCCTGAAACACCCACACATGGTCCCCCATTGTGACCATATTCCCTGAAACACCCACACACGGTCCCCCATTGTGACCATATCCCCTGAAACACCCACAACATGGTCCCCCATTGTGACCATATTCCCTGAAACACCCACACATGGTCCCCCATTGTGACCATATTCCCTGAAACACCCACACACGGTCCCCCATTGTGACCATATCCCCTGAAACACCCACAACACGGTCCCCCATTGTGACCATATTCCCTGAAACACCCACACACGGTCCCCCATTGTGACCATATTCCCTGAAACACCCACAACATGGTCCCCCATTGTGACCATATCCCCTGAAACACCCACACACGGTCCCCCATTGTGACCATATCCCCTGAAACACCCACACACGGTCCCCCATTGTGACCATATTCCCTGAAACACCCACACATGGTCCCCCATTGTGACCATATTCCCCTGAAACACCCACAACATGGTCCCCCATTGTGACCATATCCCCTGAAACACCCACAACATGGTCCCCCATTGTGACCATATTCCCTGAAACACCCACACATGGTCCCCCATTGTGACCATATTCCCCTGAAACACCCACACATGGTCCCCCATTGTGACCATATTCCCTGAAACACCCACACACGGTCCCCCATTGTGACCATATTCCCTGAAACACCCACAACACGGTCCCCCATTGTGACCATATTCCCTGAAACACCCACAACATGGTCCCCCATTGTGACCATATTCCCTGAAACACCCACAACATGGTCCCCCATTGTGACCATATTCCCTGAAACACCCACAACATGGTCCCCCATTGTGACCATATTCCCTGAAACACCCACAACATGGTCCCCCATTGTGACCATATCCCCTGAAACACCCACACACGGTCCCCCATTGTGACCATATCCCCTGAAACACCCACACACGGTCCCCCATTGTGACCATATTCCCTGAAACACCCACACATGGTCCCCCATTGTGACCATATCCCCTGAAACACCCACAACATGGTCCCCCATTGTGACCATATTCCCTGAAACACCCACACATGGTCCCCCATTGTGACCATATTCCCCTGAAACACCCACACATGGTCCCCCATTGTGACCATATTCCCTGAAACACCCACACACGGTCCCCCATTGTGACCATATTCCCTGAAACACCCACAACACGGTCCCCCATTGTGACCATATTCCCTGAAACACCCACAACATGGTCCCCCATTGTGACCATATTCCCTGAAACACCCACAACATGGTCCCCCATTGTGACCATATTCCCTGAAACACCCACAACATGGTCCCCCATTGTGACCATATTCCCTGAAACACCCACAACATGGTCCCCCATTGTGACCATATTCCCTGAAACACCCACAACACGGTCCCCCATTGTGACCATATTCCCTGAAACACCCACACATGGTCCCCCATTGTGACCATATTCCCTGAAACACCCACAACACGGTCCCCCATTGTGACCATATCCCCTGAAACACCCACAACACGGTCCCCCATTGTGACCATATTCCCTGAAACACCCACAACATGGTCCCCCATTGTGACCATATTCCCTGAAACACCCACAACACGGTCCCCCATTGTGACCATATTCCCTGAAACACCCACAACATGGTCCCCCATTGTGACCATATTCCCTGAAACACCCACACATGGTCCCCCATTGTGACCATATTCCCTGAAACACCCACACACGGTCCCCCATTGTGACCATATCCCCTGAAACACCCACAACACGGTCCCCCATTGTGACCATATTCCCTGAAACACCCACACACGGTCCCCCATTGTGACCATATTCCCTGAAACACCCACAACATGGTCCCCCATTGTGACCATATCCCCTGAAACACCCACACACGGTCCACCATTGTGACCATATCCCCTGAAACATCCACACACGGTCCCCCATTGTGACCATATTCCCTGAAACACCCACACATGGTCCCCCATTGTGACCATATTCCCCTGAAACACCCACAACATGGTCCCCCATTGTGACCATATCCCCTGAAACACCCACAACATGGTCCCCCATTGTGACCATATTCCCTGAAACACCCACACATGGTCCCCCATTGTGGCCATATTCCCCTGAAACACCAACACATGGTCCCCCATTGTGACCATATTCCCTGAAACACCCACACACGGTCCCCCATTGTGACCATATTCCCTGAAACACCCACAACACGGTCCCCCATTGTGACCATATTCCCTGAAACACCCACAACATGGTCCCCCATTGTGACCATATTCCCAGAAACACCCACAACATGGTCCCCCATTGTGACCATATTCCCTGAAACACCCACAACATGGTCCCCCATTGTGACCATATTCCCTGAAACACCCACAACACGGTCCCCCATTGTGACCATATTCCCTGAAACACCCACACATGGTCCCCCATTGTGACCATATTCCCTGAAACACCCACAACACGGTCCCCCATTGTGACCATATCCCCTGAAACACCCACAACACGGTCCCCCATTGTGACCATATTCCCTGAAACACCCACAACATGGTCCCCCATTGTGACCATATTCCCTGAAACACCCACAACACGGTCCCCCATTGTGACCATATTCCCTGAAACACCCACAACATGGTCCCCCATTGTGACCATATTCCCTGAAACACCCACACACGGTCCCCCATTGTGACCATATTCCCTGAAACACCCACAACATGGTCCCCCATTGTGACCATATCCCCTGAAACACCCACAACATGGTCCCCCATTGTGACCATATTCCCTGAAACACCCACAACATGGTCCCCCATTGTGACCATATTCCCTGAAACACCCACAACATGGTCCCCCATTGTGACCATATTCCCTGAAACACCCACAACATGGTCCCCCATTGTGACCATATTCCCAAGCATCTCCGTGTAGGCAGAACTTTGTTTTTTGTAACTTGCCCCCTCTCTGAATGTCAGAGTGTGACCCCCTCCCCATGGGTTACTGCAGATAGTTTTTTTCCAGCACTGCCACTCTTTCCCAGTTATTACAATTTGAAGGTTCATCTTTTCTCTTTAAAAAATAAATATATATATTTTTTTATTTAACCCCTTATTCAAACAGAAAGAAATAGATTTTTTTTTTTTTTTTACTGTAATTTTTTAACCTTTGCTACATTGAATGCTTTTGAAAGGTTATTGCTCTCCAACATGTGTTTTCTAGTTTTATGTTCCATGTTGCCCACCAACATATCCAGTTGCATACGTACAGTAGCAACAACCTGGGTAGTCATCATAGACATTATACACCTTTTCTGTGTCGATCCCTTTCACACAGACGGACCCAGGTTCTACCTTGCCCCAGACACAGGTGCATTTCGTGTTCTGATATATATATTTTTAATTTAGCCTTTTTTTAACTAGGCAAGTCAGTTAAGAACAAATTCTTATTTAAAATGACGGCCTACCCCAGCCATAAACCCTAAGCCGGACGACGCTGGGTCAATTGTGAGCCGCCCTATGGGACTCCCAACCATGGCCGGTTGTGATACGGCCTGGAATCGACCAGGGTCTGTAGTGACGCCTCTAGCACTGAGGTGCAGTGTTTTAGACCGCTGTGATACAGCCTGGAATGGAACCAGGATCTGTAGTGACGCCTCTAGCACTGAGGTGCAGTGTTTTAGACCGCTGTGATACAGCCTGGAATGGAACCAGGGTCTGTAGTGACGCCTCTAGCACTGAGATGAGGTGTCTTAGACCGCTGTGATACATCCTGGAACGGAACCAGGATCTGTAGTGACGCCTCTAGCACTGAGGTGCAGTGTTTTAGACCGCTGTGATACAGCCTGGAATGGAACCTGGGTCTGTAGTGACGCCTCTAGCACTGAGATGAGGTGTCTTAGACCTCTGTGATACAGCCTTGAACGGAACCAGGGTCTGTAGTGACGCCTCCAGCACTGAGATGCAGTGCCTTAGACCGCTGTGATACAGCCTGGAACGGAACCAGGGTCTGTAGTGACGCCTCTAGCACTGAGATGCAGTGCCTTAGACCGCTGCACCACTCGGGAGCCCAGAATCTCAATAGTTTATTCACTTTTCTTCCCCTTCCTCTTCTGCAGCTTCATTCTGTCACACCCTGGTCTTAGTATTCTGTGTTTTCTTTATTATGTTGGTTAGGCCAGGGTGTGACATGGGTGATTTATGTGTCTTGTTTTGTCTTTTGTAGTCTATGGGGTTGTGTTCAGTTGAGTGTTCTAGGTAAGTCTATGGTTGCCTGGAGTGGTTCTCAATCAGAGGCAGGTGTTTATCGTTGTCTCTGATTGGGAACCATATTTAGGCAGCCATATTCTTTAGGTATCTTGTGGGTGATTGTTCCTGTCTCTGTGTTTTGCACCAGTTAGGACTGTTTCGGTTTTTCCACCTTTTCTCATTTTGTATAGTGTTTCACGGTTTCATCTTTCATTTAAGATGTTTATAAATAACCACGCTGCATTTTGGTCCTCCTCTCCTTCCCAGGAAGAAAATCGTTACACATTCCTCTTCTACTCATGTCCTTCAGTCTCCGGAGAGGCATCCTTTAACCAACACTGATGAGCAAACAGCTGTGGATTTAAAGAACAACCCTGTTTAATCTTTTGAAAACTATAAGAATTTAACTTAGTTTCTATATTCTTGAAAAAGACACACGTTGTTTTCAATGCCATCCCAAAATATTGTTAACATTTTCTCAACTTGCAAACATATGACAATGTAAAAACAGTGTTAATTATATTATCTTTTAACAGCTATTATCATCAATTAACAGCTGTTATCATTCATTAACAGCTATTATCATCAATTAACAGAGATCATCATTCATTAACAGCTATTATCATCAATTAACAGAGATCATCATTCATTAACTGCTGTTAGCATCAATTAACAGCTATTATCATTAATTAACAGCTATTACCCTCAATTAACAGCTATTATCATTATTTAACAGCTTTTATCATTAATTAACAGCTATTTTTATTAACACATCTTATCGCTAATTAACAGCTATTATCATTAATTAACAGCTATTATCATTACTTAACAGCTAGTATAATTAATTAACAGCTATTGCCATTAATTAACAGCTGTTATCATTAACTAACAGCTATTACCATTAATTAACAGCTATTACCATTAATTAACAGCTGTTATCATTAATTAACCGTTATTATCATTTGCAGAGTTCGGCACTGATATTCTTTTCCTTCAATAAGGTTTATACTGGGATATGCTTCTGTATCAAATTAACTTGTTCTCTCTATTGCTTTTATAAATTAATGGGATGGCTGGGTGTGCTTGGACACGTTTTAATAGCTGGGTGTGCTTGGACACGTTTTAATAGCTGGGCGTGTATGGACACGTTTTAATAGCTGGGTGTGCTTGGACATGTTTTAATAGCTGGGTGTGCTTGGACACGTTTTAATAGCTGGGTGTGCTTGGACACGTTTTAATAGCTGGGTGTGCTTGGACACGTTTTAATAGCTGGGTGTGCATGGACACGTTTTAATAGCTGGGTGTGCTTGGACACAAGCACACAATCACACAATCGCAGCTCATCTAGTCTAGTGGGCTTGGCCCGTGGCAGACTGAGTTATGACCAACCCCTCCCCATTAGGACTTACCAAAATATCTCCCTGAGATAGCCTTGCTCTCTGCGTCCCAAATGGTTCTCTATTCACCATAGTAGAGTGCACTACATTTGACCAGAGCCCTATGGGGAATAGGGTGCTATTTTGGACGCAAAGGTTGATGGCTGTGTTTGTACTCCTCTCCTCACTGCAGGGCCCTGTTCGGGGGATGATGGATTTGCAGTGATCAGTTAAAACCACAGTGATGATAAACTAATGAATCAGTATCTGCATTAATCAAACATGGTCCGCCTTACAGAAAGACGAATGGAAACGTACAAGTTCCATGCTAATGATGAAGTGCTAACAATTTGGCGGCGGACAAGGCGAATAGAGGTAAATTACGCACCAGGGTTTCATGCATCATCTAAGAAGATATTAATATTTCCCCACCCCTATGACCCCCCCCCACCCTCCCCGCTAGCGTTCGCCCACGTTTAGAGGCATAATCAAATTTCATTACCAGCCAAACCGACACGATTAAACAGAGGTACAGCACACATCGCCTGACCTCACTCATTATATCTCCCCTACCTCACTTACTATATCCCTCCTTCCTCACCCACTATATCCACTTTACCTCACTCACTATATCCCTCCCTCCTTCCTCACTTACTATATCCCCCTCACCTCACTCATTATATCCCTCCTTCCTCACTCATTATATCCCCCCTACCTCACCCACTATATCCCCCCTACCTCACCCACTATATCCACTTTACCTCACCCACTATATCCCCCTCACCTCACTCACTATTTCCCCCCAACCTCACCCACTATATCCCCCCTACCTTACCCACTATATCCCCCCTACCTCACCCACTATATCCCCCTCACCTCACCCACTATATCCCCCCTACCTCACCCACTGTATCCCCCCTACCTCACCCACTATATCCCCACTACCTCACCCACTATATCCACTTTACCTCACCCACTATATCCACTTTACCTCACTCACTATATCCCCCCTACCTCACCCACTATATCCCCCTCACCTCACTCACTATATCCCCACTACCTCACCCACTATATCCCTCTCACCTCACTCACTATATCCCCCCTTCCTCACCCATTCCCAAACCCCAACCCCTCCTCAGCCAAACATCACTACACTTCCCTCCTTACTAAATCCACCGGCC
Organism: Oncorhynchus clarkii lewisi; assembly: GCF_045791955.1. Classification (NCBI taxonomy): domain Eukaryota; kingdom Metazoa; phylum Chordata; class Actinopteri; order Salmoniformes; family Salmonidae; genus Oncorhynchus; species Oncorhynchus clarkii. The sequence continues at coordinate 92,501,104 of NC_092151.1, read as the reverse complement.
ACAGATAAGATCCAAATCAACATTTCCTGACCTGAGTCTCACAGACTCACGTACACCTTCCTGGTGCCCAGACAAACCCGTTAGTCAGGTGATCTTCCCCTGAGTGAAAGCCTCCTCTGGGGGTTCTGTCCCTCACAGCCTCCTTTGGAACCCAGGATCTCTGTCCACGTTCCAAATGGCACCCTATTTCATTTATAGTGCACTACTTTTGACCAGAGCCCAAAGTAGTGCAGTACGTAGGGAATAGTGCGCCATTTGGGACACAGCCTCCGTCTCAGTGGCTGGCTCTTATCCCTGAGGCAGGATGCACCGTGCTGTATGATCATCCATGTAGAAGATCATATGAGTGGTTTAGGTCTGTAAAATAAGAGGTAATGTAAACAGGTATGTAAAATAAGAGGTAATGTAAACAGATGTAAACAGGTATCTAAAATAAGAGGTAATGTAAACAGGTATGTAAAATAAGAGGTAATGTAAACAGGTATGTAAAATAAGAGGTAATGTAAACAGATGTAAACAGGTATGTCAAATAAGAGGTCATGTAAATCAGGTGTGTATTATAAGAGGTAGTGGTAGAAGTAGTAGTAGTAGTAGTAGTAGTGTTAGTAGTAGTAGTAGTAGCAGTAGTAGTAGTAGTAGTAGTGGTAGTAGTGGTAGTAGTAGCAGTAGTAGTAGTAGTAGAAGTAGTAGTAGTAGTGTTAGTAGTAGTAGTAGTGTTAGTAGTAGTAGTAGCAGTAGTAGTGGTAGTAGTAGTAGTAGTAGTAGTGTTAGTAGTAGTAGTAGTAGTAGTAGTAGTAGAGGTAGTAGTAGTAGTAGTAGTAGTAGTAGTAGTAGTAGAGGTGGTAGTAGTATTAGTAGTAGTGTTAGTAGTAGTAGTAGTAGTAGTGTTAGTAGTGGTAGTAGTAGTAGTAGTAGTAGTAGTAGTAGTGGTAGTAGTGGTACAAGTAGTAGTAGTAGTAAAGTAGTTAATAGTAGTAGTATAAGTAGTAGTAGTAGTGTTAGTAGAAGTAGTAGTAGTAGTGTTAGTAGTAGTAGAAGTAGTAGAAGTAGTGGTAGTAGTAGTAGTAGTAGAAGTAGTGGTAGTA